>NC_135349.1:31079545-31177600 GCF_023851605.1 Tamandua tetradactyla
TTGCTGGGTCGTATGGCAATTCTATATTCAGCTTTTTGAGAAACCACCAAACTGCCTTCCACAGTGGTTGCAACATTTGACATTCCCACCAACAGTGGATAAGTGTGCCTCTTTCTCCGCATCCTCTCCAGCACTTGTCATTTTCTGTTTTGTTGATAATGGCCATTCTGGTGGGTGTGAGATGATATCTCATTGTGGTTTTGATTTGCATTTCTCTAATGGCCAGGGACATTGGGCATCTCTTCATGAGCCTCTTGGCCATCCGTATTTCCTCTTCTGGTAGATGTAAAAGAATGAAAGAAGACCCGTATCTCACACCTTATACAAAAGTTAACTCAAAATGGATCAAAGATCTAAACATTAGGTCTAAGACCATAAAACAGTTAGAGGAAAATGTAGGGAGATATCTTATGAATCTTACAACTGGAGGCGGTTTTATGGACCTTAAACCTAAAGCAAAGGCACTGAAGATAGAAATAAATAAATGGGAGCTCCTCAAAATTAAACACTTTTGTGCTTCAAAGAACTTCATCAAGAAAGTAGAAAGACAGCCTACACAATGGGAGATAATATTTGGAAATGACATATCAGATAAAGGTCTAGTATCCAGAATTTATAAAGAGATTGTTCAACTCAACAACAAAAAGACAGCCAACCCAATTACAAAATGGGTGAGAAATGTTTTGATTTTCAAATCAGTATTGACAAAAATTTTTTTAATTTTACATATATATTTAAGAGTGAGGGTAAATTTGTATTTAATATGTGTAAATCTTTTTTCCTATGTATTGCTCATTTTTTGTTGTGTTATTGTATGCTTTTGTCTCAATTTCATTATAAGTACCATTAAATTATATTTAATATGAATTGCAAATACTTTGTCTGACTGCCTATTTTAATTTTTTCTCTTTTTTGTCAAAAGTATTTGATTTTATTTACTGCTATACTTATATATCTACTTTTGATTTTTATTTTTTAATGTGATTCAGAAATACCCTCCTTAGCAAATATTGCAATGAATTCTTCTTGAACTCTTATTTTTTAAATTAAATAAACAGCAGAAAATGCAAACATTACTTTTATTTATCATTCTGTTCTGGTAAGCTGGTTTGTGATCTGAAGTGTAAATCATGTATATATACTTTATCATATGTGATTACACACATGGCAAAAGTGTATTCATCCCACCATTAGGAATCAAATTATCAATGATTATCAAATATTATATTACCACAAATATTGGATCCACAGTAAATAATTATGAACTTTTCAATTAGTACTAAATATTTTAGATTCAATCCACTCCATTTTATCACTGATCATTTATCATTTTATAGCTGTCAGGATGAATTCATGTCATCATTCTTATTCTTCAGATATTTATTAACTATATTTAACTTGATTTCTTGATTTTATTATTTAAAAATGAAAGCAGGCCCTATATTTTTTAAGGTTCCCATTTTAATGACATTCATATGCAATATGTCAGCTAATTTATGTTGGCATAATATCATTAAGTGAATGAGACTTCAAATATGCGGACAATTTCTCAACAATTTTCTTTTATATTTCAAGAGTACTGTACTATTTAACTGTTTTATTTTAAATATATTTTTGACTATTTCAACTTTCTTGTTGCTTTCTTAATTAATATGATTTTATACTATTTTCTAAATGGCTGTGTCTCCTACATATGTTATTGATATCAGCATATTAAAATCCAGCTCACTTCCTTAGTTAATCTTCTCAGTGCATGGGGTAATATTTCATGTGATTCAACTGGTTTCCAGGTAGACAATCACAGTAACTGAACCATTTCCCCTGCTGATAAATAAACAATTTTCAATCTACACTCTAACATATTCTTTTACTTTTCCTTCTTTCCAGTATTTCAGAAAATTTATTTCCTTTGTTTTGTTTGAGAATATCTTTATCTTGGCTTTTTTTGTAGAATATTTTTAGCATACCGAATTTTAATATAACAATTTTTATTCTTACTTCTTTCCAATATTTTGGACATATAATATCATGGTCTTGATTTTATGGCTTTATAAATGTGAACTTTTCCTCTGGATTCCTTTGAAATATTTTTATATTTGTACTTAGCTTTTCTTCAGTTTTTTCTATATCCTGTGTTGTAATATACAGAGTTTAAAATTAAATTTTGGGAATGGAGAGGGAATATTGGTGATTTTTCATCTGAAAATTTGCCATAAGAACAGAATGAAACCTCTTATAGGCTTTTGTAGTTCAAATTACAGGATGATTCTAACATCTACATGGAAAGGCAAAATATATAAAACATCCAAGAAAAAATTATGAATTAAGAATGAGGTCAGAAGACGTATGCCACCTGATTTCAACAACTATGTTTAAGCTACAATGTCCAAACTATTTCAGAGGGTGGTGTGACAGTGGCTCTGTGGCAGAATTCTCCCTGCCATACCAGAGATCCGGGTTCAATTACCAGTGCCTGACCATGCAAAAAGAAAACTGTTTGATATTGGCAGAAAAACAGGCACAGTTAAGAGAATGAAGAGCTCAGGAGCACACAGAAGACATACACCACCTGATTTCACAACTACATTTAAGCTACAATGTCAAAACTATATTGGCAGAAAAAGAGGCACAGTTAAGAGAATAAAGCGACAATGGACACACTGGAATAAAAAAATTGCCTAATAATGCACTATCTAAAATTCCCAAGGGCAAATGGTAGGTTTAAGTTAGACTGCATTTATAATTGTATTAACTGCACTAAGAGCTCCTAAAAATCAAGAATAACAACCTGAGACATCCAGGAAAGATTCAGAGTAGGGAACTCCAGAATGCAGTCATCTGACCAAAACAACTATTGAAAAGGCAGGAACTGCTGAAACTACTATTTTGAAACTATAGAGGCCACAAAAACACTGTACAACCTCCAAGGCAGATCAGGAGGAAGAGGCTCATAAATTACAGCACAGAATCCTAAATTGCTCTCTCTATGCAGCGGTTATCATTGCCCACCATATACGTGCACTAGAGCCTTCCCAGGCCCTTGTTCACTGCTGGGGATGGACAGGGACACAAAATAATCTTCTTCAAGAACAATCTGGTAAGCAGATTGATGATCATGGTTTTTGATGACTGAAATCAGATGATTGGTTTCTGTTTCTGAAGGCTGCTATTGTCTCACCTCACCTTGGAAAAATATTACAGCATCCATTGTTTCAGCACTATTTGGACATCAGGAGAGGGTGTGGAGATATGAAGATAAAGTTCTTCCTCAGTGCTGTAGTGGTTGAAAATATGCATGAAGTGGGCAGGCTAGGAAATCTCACCCTCGCAATGCCATTGGGGTGGCCCTTTCCTCAGTATACTTTGGAACTGGACTGTGCCACTTTGTGGACCTTGGCCCCTTTTTGTACAGGAAATCTGACTCGGGAAATATTTCTTCAGGGTGAACTTACTCCCCCAGTCTACCTTTTAGACAAAAGGACCTTCAGAAAATTAAAGTGGTGCTACAAAATTATGGAAGTGAACATTCTCTGACAAAGGCCTGTGGACATCAAATACTTGAGAGACAGAGGTCAGGTCTGTCTCCTAGGAAAAATGGGTAAACCACATTGCTATAAATAGTAGAACTCCAAATAATAAAGGAAAGAGAGATCTTTAACAGGGTGAAATAATCAAACCTGGAAGTAGTTTCATAAATTACATATGTGAACATATTGTTATCTAGTTAATTACATGGTATATATTTCCAAAAGTATTATACACAGGGATTTTCAAGGAACACATGTGAGAAAAAATATATAAAGAATTAAGAGAAGATATGGAGAATTGGATGCAAGTTAGGTGTACAGTACTAAAGAAACTATAAATAATAGAAAAAACACATGATATAAATATCACATGCACATGCATATTATTTATGCATTGAATTATATGTATTTAAACTTCTGATTTTATTCTTTGTGGTTGTATATATATTCAATTAAACATTATTACATATTTTAATCTCAAAAACAAACAAACAAAGAAAAAACAACCAAACAAAAATTCAAGAATGGTTCAGTGGCAGAATGCTCACCTTCCTTGTGGGAGACATGCTCTTGATTCCCAGAGCCTGCACCCAAAACTAAAATTTAAAAAAATGGTGCTGCAATAACGGGATACTCACGTGGAAAAAGAACGAAATGTGACCCTGGGTATACAGCATAAAAATATCGATATTACAGATTTTATAAAAATATAGGTAAGAGTTAGGGCATAATTACATATTAGAAAGCATAGCATTGGAAGGGTGAGTATAGATATAAAAGAAAATATTTCATATTTCTGTAACTGAAAAAGGAATTCAATTCTTATTAAATTAGCTCAGTAGAATAGATAGGCAATATTTAAAATAATTTTAAGACCCTTTGAAATATAAGTAAACATACAATAACCATTCGAAAATAACTTACAAAATAATAACAGGCAGAAATGTCTGAAGAACACAAGGATTTTAAAAGATATATGTGTACCAACATTAAGTAATAAACAAATTTCCTGTCAGTTTTCAGAATTATTTTGAATAACCATTGATAATTAATGGCTTATGCTAAATAAAAATAAGCCATTCTCTTGCACTTCTGCACATTCATAAAATATAAAAGTACAAAAATTATTAATAAACCACAAAGAAATATAAAAATCCTCAATAAATACCTTAAAAATTTGCCTTAAAAAAGAATGGGGACGATGACAAAAATAAGTAATTGTCAATATTGTTAACCCCCATTTCAGGGAGATGAGCAAGAACTTACTCTTGTTTTATCTGTAGGAAGGGAGAGTATGTAAGCCCAATCCATAAATTCATTTGATCATAAAATTCAGTTATATTCCACTAAAATACCATGGTTCTTCAATGCAGTATTAGTTTTGCTATTAACTTACTATCCAAGGAAGATTCCACATATTTTAATGAGAGAATAGTCTATTTTCACGAAGTATTGAAAACTCTGGTATAGGAACTATGTGTAGCTTTTAATGCAGAGGATTATGGTTGACTTTTTTGCCCAAAAACTAAAATTAATATGAGATGTAGTAGGTGGTAAGAAGGCTTTGATTAGCCCTGATTGATTATACTTTGATTTAAAATATGCTGGATAATAAAGAAAACAGAAACAATTTGGATGGAGGATATTTATTTATTTATTTATTTGTAAGGGGATAAATTAAATATCTGAAGTTCATTCCCTCAGATAGTATAACTTTCATTTAATTTATGATATTTTACTTTAGACAATGTGAAAGAGGAATCGCCCAGATAATCAAAGATATTTCCAAGCTCTGGGTGAAAAAAAGAAGTTGTATAAATGTGAATATTAAAAGGAGAGGTGAAAGGGAAAGCCTTATAAATATACATTCCCCTCTGGAGAAAATGTCTTCAGTTTTCATGTTTGGGATTAAATATAGCATAAGAATAACTTTCTTATGAGAAATTTAACAAGTTGGGCCTTAGATTCTGAAACTTAGATTCTGAAGCATATATTAAACTGCACATTTTTATCTTCGCTTTTTTGAAATTTTGTATATTTGAATGACATTAATTAACCTATTCTGTACCCATAAACCATAATACACAAATAAATGGCTTTGTTTGTGTAACTTACTTTCCACCCACTTGGGAAAAAATAACAACTTTTAATTAACCTAATTTAACATCCTAATTATGTATTTATTTGATGATGTATATGTATATGCATAGGTGTATGTATGTTAATAGGTATATTTTATGTATAAATTATAAAATATATTTAAACACATCATCCTAAGCACATCATCTGGTGTATATTCATATATATATTTGAATGATTAAGATGGGAAATGTTGGATTGCATATGTCATAATAGAATAAAATTTTTAAACATATTCATGAAACTACTCTACACAGTGAATGCTAAGTAAACAAATGACTTTAGTTAATAGTATAATTATAAAAATTTGCTGTCATCAAATACTCCAAACTAATGCAAGATGTTCTTGATGGGCTTTTGTATGGGAATCCTGCATTTCATGTATGGTTGCTATGTAAGCCTAATACCTATTGATTAAGAAAAAAGTTTAAAGTGAAAGAAAAGTTAAACCTTCCTAGAATTTAAGGATGGCAGAGAGAGAGGGAGAAAGACCAGAAGTAAGTATACCAAAATTTGAATAATCAAAGTGTCATAAAAGTGAAGACAAAATTAAAAGTAGAAGAGGAAACAAATTAATGAGAATTTTGAAATGCCATATTTAAGAAGAGCCTGTGGAGGACTAAGGAAAGTAGCAATTCTTTAAAAATATACACCTGATTTTGAAAATCTATGATAACATTAAAAATGTTTTTTATTGAGACACTGGGATAATTGTATGCTTTCCATGGCTAGTTTAAGCAGTCAGTGGGCAAGTACATTAACTACAGTTGATAGGGCATGTCTCTGGGACAGACCCACTCAGAGGTAAGAATCTGGCTTCAACATCTTCTGGTTGCTCTTATTTATAAAGATCTAATGTGTTCATAAACTACACTAATTTTAGTTATGAAACTGATTAACCCTTGCATATATGCACATCCAGTTAAACGCCACCTACATCAATATATAAAACGTTTTGTAATTCAAACAGTCCCTTATTGCTGTCTGTCATCATTGTCTCAAGAAGGATCACCATTATTTTCTTAGGATGAACTATTTTGAACTTTATGTAAATGAGATTGTTCTGCCTTGTGTTGGTTTGAACCTGTTACGTACACTAGATAAGGCCATGTTCTTTCTTTTTTTGTTGTTGTTGCATGGTCCAGGAATTGAACCGAAGTCTTCCACGTGAAAGGTTAGATTTATACCATGGAACCACCCATGCATCCCAAACCATGTTCTTTTAATCCATTACTATAGGTGGAGAACTATAGAGAGCTCAGAGAGAAGCACAGAGAGATGGTTGGATATAACTTAGAGAGGAAAGGGGCAAGCACACACTAGTCATGTGCCTTCCCCTGTGACAGATGAACCCTGGATGCCAGCAGCCTTTCCTTGGAGAAGGAATCATCCCATTGATACCTTAATTGGGACATTTTCATAGCTTTAGAACTTTAAATTTTAAAACAAATGTATTTGTTTAAAAACAAACAGATAAAAATAAATAAACAAATAAAAGCCAACCCATTTCTGATATGTTGCATTCCAGCAGCTTTGGCAAACCAAAGCAAATATTGTAGTAGTCAGGGCTCTGTGGGCAAATAAAGCCAACAGAAGATATCTGTAAATAAGAGATTTAAAGAAGTGTCTTATGCAACCATGCAGATGCAAGATTCCAAAATCCATAGAGCAGGCAGTGAGGCTGGCAACAATAATAAAAAGTCTAGCTGAATTCCACAGGAGAGCCTCACTGGCTGAAGAAGCAATGAAAATTCTTTCTCCCTTAAAAGTCTTCAAATAAATGGATCAAAGCCAATTTATTGGATTTCCTCATTTGTGGAAGACACACCCTTAATAAGTCATAGATGTCATCAGTCACAGATGTAATCATCTGTCTCATGATTTAGTAAACCAACCTTCTGGTTTATAAATCAGCCAAGATATACACTTGCAGTAATGGTCAGACAATGCTTGACTGATCAAGAATCTGTGTACCATGACCTAGCCAAGTTAATAACTGAACCCCACCATCACAAATGTATACTCTTGTATCTTGAATTTTGTTCTGTATGATATCTGTTAGGTTCATCCATGTCATTGTATTTAGCTGTTGTTAACATTTTATGACTGTGTGGTATTACATTTCATTAATATTCCAGTTTATATTCTATTCTTCTGTGATTGGAGCTTCAGTAATTTTTAAGTTTCAGGATAAAAAGAATATATTTTTGTACATTTCTGTAATATCTTCGTGCATTTCTTTAGTTTCGCTTTGTTTGGTTTAAGCTCCTTTTATTTCTTTCAATCCTAGGGTATAGGTACTGAAATAAAAATGAAACAGTTCCAGCAAATTTTTTGGACAAATGAACCCACAGTAATTCCACTAGCACACTCTTGAACAAGTCTCTATGTCTGATCTGTCACCTAAGATAACACAGAGTGTTGGTATTTTTTGTCTTTTTTCCTCTTAATTCCTAAATTATTAATATCTAATATTTTCACTTCTAAGTAAGTGAAGTGTATTTTGTTACTTTAATTCACCTACACTCTTTAAGGACAACTCTCATAATATGAAAACATGAGTGTCATCAATGTCTTGAATATTGAACTTCTTCCCGAGGATGTTGGACTCATACAAACACAGCAGGAACTGCATCATGGAAGGAACAGTTCTTATTAACAGGTCTGATACTTCCTGAGGATAAGCATGAAGAATGGAATTAATATCTTAAAGCATTAAAAAAATCTATTAAAAAGCAATACAACCAAAAAAAAGAAAAATCTATTACAAAATTGTTTTCTAAAAAAGCTACTTCTTAAGGTTGCACTCATATCATGATCATAAAATCCATCGCAGCAGCTTGGTGGGTTCCTTCTATTTTCAAAACTATGACTGGAAAACAGCAATGACTTCATTTAATAGCTATTGCCAAAACAACTATGGTAACGGTCACAACAGGGAACTGTTCTAGCACCTGGAATTGAACACAGACCAATGTTGGGGTTATGCTGTTTGATGTGGTAACTGTTCTAGTTGACTAGATTTGGGAAATTGACTATTATCAGATTCAGAGTTGATAGTGATGAGTCCCAATAAAGAAAGCATTCTCACTAAGCTCATCATTATTTATTTTAAAAATATTCTCACATCTTTTTTACTGAACTATCTTATTTATGCAGAAACATAAAAGCAAAGAAAAGCACAGTTATTTTCAGAATGAAATATGTCCAAATGTTCAGAAGGAATGACATCTTCAACATTATATGACAGAATGATTGTCACTTTGGTACAGCATAAATATGCATGCCATAATGTGCGTGACACTTTAGAGATTCAGCTTGCTTCTTCTCCAATGTCTCACCTTAGCATTGTACCTGATTGTATTTCCAATTTTCCTTTGAATTCATTGGGTTATGGGATGGTACCATTTTGGCTTCTTGGCCAGGGATTGCTTGATTTTAAAAGTCTTGTGTGAAGACATGTGAGGTGGGGAGTCAAACGTGCACAGCATAATAGCAGAAAAAATAAAAGCTCACTGACCTTATTTTCAAGTAAAAATATGAATGTGTCAACTTCAAATTGTTATTTGCCTTATAGATTTATATCTATATATATATAAATATATAGATATTCAAATTGTTATTTGCCTTATAGATTTATATTTGATAAGCCTCAGGTGTAAAGAAGTTTATTAGATAAAATATTGTTCTAACCTGAAAAGCTACCCAAACCCTATACCTTAAACAGGACTAGCTTTTATTAATGGGTATTTATTAACTTGCAAGCTGACAGCTCTGAGGCTGTAAAAATGTCCAGATCAATGCATCATCAGAATGATATCTTCTTCCTGAAGTCCAGCTGTAGTTAATCCTAGACTCCTCCATCATATGGAAATGCACATGGTGGAGTCTATTGCTCTCTCACTTTTCTCCTTGGTCTCATTATTTTCAGCTACTTGCTTCCATGTTTTTTACTTTTTGTGTGAATTTCATTTTCTTATATAGGTCCCATTAATAAAAGCTAACCCTGTTTAAGGTATAGGGTTTTGGTAGCTTTTCAGTAACAGGATTAAGATGCACCCTGAATAAGATGGGGTCACATCTTAAGATTCTAGTCACCAAAATATCATATTTACAATAGGTCCATATCCATATGAAAGAATTAATTTTAAGAATATACTTTTCTGGGAGTACATACAGCTTCAATTCATCACAAGTATAATGAGTTTTCAAATAATTATTAGCTGAGCCTAAGTGACCACCACTGTAATCTATCCTTTTTGCCTCTTTAGTGTAAACTCAAAAGTAGTTAAAAAGAAATAGAATGTAAATAAGGCAGTAAATTAAGATAATCTAAGAGAGGCACCATAGCTAAATTCTCCTATCTTATTTGAGCCATACATAACTGAGACTTAAATTTTTGGCTGTCTGGAATGAATCTCTGGAGCAGTACTATGTAGAATATTAATGATTACCTTGTGTGGCAATGTGGCAATGTGACTGGAATTTGGGATAGTGGAAGCAATACTACAAGATTCTTGAGTGCTTACCTCATAAACACCAGACCTATCAAATTCAGATATACTGTGCTATAGTATATTTAAAGTTTCATGCAATCCATGATTATTATGAGGGTAATAAACAAACCTGTGCTGATACTATATTATTAGCAACCTTCTCACAGGTATTAAATACAGAAGTGAGTGAAACTACAAGACTTTACCATTTACAATCCCAACATCTACTGTATGCAGTCATGAAGCAGCAATTAGGTATGGCCTTGCCCTTTGTATTTTGAATCTGTTTTTTTCTTAGGTTGGTGTCTTCTTGGAAGTTTTGTGCCTTTTGGAAGAAATTTTCACAAAGCTTTTATTTACAGATGTCGTCTGTTGGTTGTGTTTCCCTAGAGAATCCTGACTAATTCAGCTTTGATATAGAGAGTAGAGTTATTGAGAAACAAAATCTTAAGTATAGAACTTCTGAATTGGTTCTTGGGTGTTTGGAAATGATTGTTTATTCTGAATAGATTTAAAGGTACTAATGACTTTATGTCATGGTCAGGTTCATGTGTCAACTTGGTCAAGTTGTGGTACCTGTTTATCTGGTTAGGCAAGTGCTGGCCTGTCTGTTGCAATGAGGACATTTCATACAACTAGATCATGATCAGGTCAGCTGCATCTGCAGCTAATTCCATTTGTAACCAGCCAAAGGGGAGTGTCTTCTTCAATGAGTGATGCTTAATCTAATCGCAGGAAGCCTTTTAAGGAGGATTCAGAAGAGAAAGGCTCTATTCCTGCTTCAGCTGGAGAACCTCTCCTGTGGAGTTGTCCAGACTCTCCATCGGAGTTGTCGGCTTCACACCCTGCCCTGTGGATTTTTGGACTCTGATTTCCTGCGGTCACGTGAGACAATTTTATAAATTTTATATTTGCGAGTGTTCCCTGTTGATTCCATTTCTCTAGAGAACCCTAACTAATACACTCTATTTCCAATAATTAAATTAGCACTGATAGTCAATACAGTGATTTCACAATATATGTATGCAAGTTATTACCACTGGATATGCTATTTAAATGTTTATAAGAGGCAGGGCTCTGGGTGAGAGTGTTTTTGAAACTTTAACAGAGTTCTGTGGAGTTAAAAGACAGTGATGTTTGCTAGTTCTTCCTCATTGTGCTGGATACACTCATAAAGGGATGAGTTGAACACTTCACATTTGCATCTTAAACACCACATGAAGGGTGTAAAATTTCTATCTCTTTTCTGGAATAAAATCTTATTTTTTTCTAGGTTGCAATGTCAACTTGGTGAAGTGATGATGACCAGTTGTTTGTTCAGGCAAGCACTGGTCAACAATGGCTACAAGGATATTACATGGCTGATTGAGAAACTAGAAGGCTGATTATTAAATCATCAGTCAGTCAATTGCATCTATGGCTGGCTACATCTGTGATAGACTAAGATAGACCACCACAAATGAGACAATCCAATCATTCAAAGACTTTTATGGTTTTCACTGTTTATCCAGCCAGTAAGCCTCTCCTATGGAGTTCTTCCAGGCCATAGTTGGAGTTTTCCAGCTTTACAACCTGTCCTGCAGATGTGGACTCTACCATTTCCATGGTTTCATGAGACACCTTTATAAATCTCATATTTATACTTATCTCTTGTTGCTTCTGCGTCTCTAGAGAACCCTGACTAATAAATTTCCTATGCTTCTTTCTCATTTACAAAAATTTTAGTGAATAATTTCATTTGATTATCATAATTCTTTGCAATTTCCATTCATGTCTTATATTCTGAGGGAATACCAATTTTACCTAATTTCTGAGGGGTTTGTAATGAAAATTCACAATTTTTATCTTCAAAGCCAGTGCGATTTCCCAATTAAATTTTATAAAGCTTTTTCTGCAGATATTAGCACATTCACTGACAAAAATTCAAGAGTGTTATACAGCTTGAAATGGTCCCAGAGAACACAGGATTTTTTGTTCTTTATTCTCCTCTAGGAAGGATTGTGCTTGAGCCAAGTTGAAAGTAAATGGTAACTACCATAATGTTTATATTGTAAATGAGAACAAGTCATACTCTTCTTTGGGAAATTTTGTTAGAGCTCTAAAGACTGACCACTGATAAAAGGTTCTTCTATTAATCATTTTCATAAGTAAAATGTTGTGTGAGATCAACGACACCTTGAGGCAACCTATATTCTGTCTCTGATGATACTGTATTTCATAATGAATTTGGTAATTACTCTTTAAAACATCACTATGGACATGAGATGGAATATGAGTCAGCTGGGTAAAATCAAGGTGTTGATTAGGGCTACAATCTTCTTTGAGAGTCAATGGTGCCAAATCATACTCCATGCTTCCAGGTAGAATTCAGTCCTTAGATGACTGAAATCCCTGTTTTCAGAAAGAGTAGCTCTGATATTTCCCTTGCAGTTGCTTACCACATGGTTCTCTCCACAATAAGTCAGTTTGCTTCTTTAAGGCCCACAGGAGAGCATATCTATTGCTTTGTCTCTATGATCTTTTTCTCCATCTAGACGTCTAGAGTTCCTTTTAAAATTCCCTTCTGATTAGATCAGGGTTACACAGATAATTCCCTTTGATTAACTTGAATCAACTGGTAAGGGACATTAATTACATCTGAAAAATTAATTCATCTATGCCATATAGCATCTTCTAATCACAGGAATAATATCCAGTTATTCCAGTAGAGTATACCCACACTTCACAGTAGAGATTTATAGATATCATACATATGAGGAAGAAGGAGTTTTTGCATTTATTATAGAATGCTGGCCACCACATCCAATATGCTATACAAGAAAATATATTAGTAAACAATGAACTGACTAACAATGACCAACTGAAAATTTTGTTGGATACAAATTGTGTAATTGGCATCTTTGAAGAATAGAAAGTGATAATGGGGAAGAAACACTTATTGAAATATTGACAAAAAATCTCCCAAATTTGATAAAATAGATAAATGCATAAATCAAAGATGACTAGAAATGAGATACATAATGATAGGAATATATGAAATAAAAATTATTTATTATCAAATGAAATCATTGTAAAGAAAATAGAAAAGGATCTATAAAAGAACTATTAGAAATCAAGTATGAATATAAAAAAGTCACCAGATACAAGCTTAGTTCTAAAAATCAATCACATCTTATATAGTAGCAGCAAACAATTGGAAAATTATATTACCAGTAATTCCACTTACTATAAAGTCCAAAACTATGAAGTGTGTTGTTTTATTCTGGGGGGAGGGGTGCATGATCCTGGGAACTGAACCTGATCTCCCACGTGGAAAGTGAGCTTCCTACCATTGAACAACCTGTGCACCACAAAATTATGAGGTTTATGGAAAAGCAATAATGAAACTGATAAAAAGCCCTCTAAATTGAAAACTATTCTATAGTGCTGAAAAATGTTAAAGAAACACAAAATAAATGGAATGAGATACAACGATAATTGACTAGAAGACTTTATATTGTCAAGATGGTAATTTTTACCAAGTTGACATAGCAATTCCATGTCATCTCAGAGAACAAAAGCAAATCTTAAAATCAATTTGTTGACATTAACAATTTGATTCTAAAATTTACTTGGTAAAAGAAAGGAGAAACAAGAAACAATGAGATAATCTTGGTAAAGACAAAAAAATTCAGAAAACTTATTATACCTATTTCTAAGGCTTATTATGAAAAAGCAGTAATAATTCCATGTTGTTTTGGAATAAATATAGGTAAATATATCTGAAGCACAAAATAGCCAGTCTAGAAATAGAGTAACTGATTGCTGGCAACAATGTCAAAACAATGGTAAGGAAATTAAATAAGGAATGAAAAATTTTTCAATCTGGTGTCAGAATAAACTGAATAAATACTTGAAGGAAAATTGTATCCATACCTCATGCTAAAAACCTTCAAAAATTTGTAGATGAATTACAAAACTTAATCTAAAAAAAAAGTTTACGAATTTCCTAAAGCAAAGCATGAGAGATATTTTCATGAAAATTTGAGTATGTATTGATTTCTTTTAGAAGATACAAAACACTAAGCTTAAGTGAAAAGAGTAATAAGTTGAACTTCCACAATATTAGAAATTTATGGTCATTAAGAGACACAACTGAAAAATAGAAAGGCAAGGCACAATCAGGAATGAAGTGTTCTCAACAAGCGTATGTAACATTAGAGGTATCCAGAATATACACATTCTATAAATCATTAATAAATACAAAGGAACCAATAAATCTAGCAAAGTATTTTTTAGACAAAAGAAGATATACAAATGAGCAATAACCATATGAAATACACCCAGCAACCTTTGTCAGCAAAGAAAATCTGTACTGTAGATATTGGTGCAAGTAAAAAATGAATGAATCCTGAAAACATATTGAGAAAAATAAATTGTTGCTTCCTGTTGAAACAGAGCTCGAAGGATAATAAGGAATGATGAGAAAGAGAGAAAGAAAGGAAGAAAAGAAAGACAGACACAAATGAGTTCAGTGTGTCTGAAGCCTAATTCTACATCAGACATCAGACAACTTTATTCTCAATCAGATTCCAGTTATATAGCACAGGATGTCAATAGATATGCAGGCATTTCCTGAGGGAGCAAAGTTCTTATCTTACAGTGTTCTTCATACTTAATATAACCATTTGGGGTAAACATTCTCTTCCTCCCAGACTACTGTACATAACAATCTCCATGGCTTACTGCCTCCATCCTGACGCCAGCTGCTTCCAACAATTTCTGCAGGTCTTGTTCTAACCCTTGACACTACAATAAATTATACAAAGAATGATAAAACTCTATGATTCTATTCATATAAAGTTGAAAAGAGGCTAAATTAAACCATAATGATAGAAATAAGAAAATTATTTGACATTGGATGGTAGGGGTTCACTGGAAAGGGGCAAAAAGGAACTTTCCTGGTTCATGGAAATGTGGTATATCTTGACCATGTTGTAGTTACATTCATATATTGGTGTGGATTTAAAATAAGTAAACAGGTAAGTGAGCAAATGAATAAATAATTAAATACATGAATTTCTATTAGAAGACAATGAGGGTAAAAATCTTACATATACACCAAGAAGAAACAAAAGGAAATATTGGGTAAATATTGACTTTACTAAAATTAAATTATTCTAGGTAAAGTCTGTAGGTAATCATTCCAACATGTTTATGCAGTTTTCCATAAAATTCTTTATTGAGAATGAGTTACAATTGAGTTCCCTGTAAAAGGAAGTTTGGGCATCTCTGCTTCTGCATTCAAATTTAAAATTAAATATTGAAACCATTAGAAGAGGCGACCTCTTTCTGTTGCGTTACTTACCGCATAATGTAACCAGAGGGGGCTGAATGATAAGAAATGGAAAATGAATCACTTTCAAGAAAGTTTTCTATCATAAATACAAAGTTACACTATATTCCATCCCTAGTAACTTTAAGTGGCATAAATAACCAGGTTTAAGTCTTAAACAACAAGGTTGAAGCTTTCTGCTATTTTATTAAGGTCTTAGAAAAATTATGTGAGTGGAATATGACTACCTGATGTTACATAATGGAATCCAATTTTTCCTTCCCACCCTGTACACCACACCACCACTAACCAAAGTGGAACTTGATTAATATGGGAGAGGGATTTCCCAATTCAGTCTATCCCAGATGAAACAGGACCAGTGGCCCATGAAGGGATGCAGACCAATTTCAAACTGCCTTGGGGATGGGTCATGAAATATTCCAGGAGATTCTTCCATGGATCCCCAATCTGAGCTTTCTTGACATGACAGCAAATGCAGTCCTTGAGCTTGTCCCCTGAGGCCCTGAGGAAGCATTGCACATTTAAGTTTCCTTTCTTATTGCATTTACTGAGCATGGGCTGGAACAATGGCTACCTTCAGAATGTGGCTCCTTGCAATTCAAAGTTCATTTTGGGGGAAGAGGATTTTTGCATTCTTTTCTGTTACCAGTTAGCTAGCCAGAGGCTAGACCCTGTGATGCTCTACCATGAGAGCAGTGGATAGTCTCCAGTAGCCGCTGCCCAAAGAGAGCAATTTATTGGTGTTTACCATAATTAACCAGTCTCTCTTTTCCAATGTATCCTGGATGTTGCACAGTGTTTTACTGGCTTCTGGAGTAAATAGTTGCTGTGGTAGAATGGAAGAATCCTGGAACTTCTTATGCTCATTCATCCTGCAATTCTCCTCTTTATTAATATCTATCACTGCATAATTTTCTATTCAGTGTTTATATCACTATATATACTTCCTATTTTAATAGGCATTTAGATTATATCCAGTTATATGTTAGATTTTTATTGAATTCAATTCTTTTAATATTGATTCAATACCATAGATTGGAATAATTTGATTAGATTATCTCCACAGGGATGTGACATGCCCAATTGTGGGTGTGTGTTTTGATTAGATGGAGATGTGATTCCTCCCATTCCATATGGTCCTTGACTCGTTTACTGGAATCCTTTAAAAGAGGAAACATGTTAGAGAAATTACAGAAATGACAGAACCAAGAGAAGCCTCAGAGCAGAACTGACACAGATGTGAATGTTGGATAAGAGAGGCACAGATATGTGGAGATACTTAGAGCCCTTTAGATGTTGCCGTGAGGTGTTAAGCAAGCCAGAACATGGAGAGAGCCGAGGGAAATCAAGAGATGAAGGCCAGCCCTTGAGAAGCCAAATAAGAAACCCCCACAAGAATAGAGGCTATATAAAATGGAACCCAGGAGAAGGGCCAGCAGATGCCACTCCCATGACTACCCAGCTGACAGAGGTGATCCTGACCCATCAATATCCTTGGAATTAATACATCTTTCCATGGATTCGTTAGTTTGACACATCCTCTGTTGGGTAAAATTGTTTCTTTCAATTTTCTGTATCTCTTAATTACTCATATCAACTAGAAAGAATATATGATCTATTTTTTTCATTTATTCAGTCAGCAAGCATTAAGCTTTTAACTGAAGCACTTAGTTTTTATTTTAATATCAACACAGTAGTAGTTGCATAAAACATCATATAACACCTTGTGATTTTTAATTAATTTTACCCCATCTATATCCTGTACGTATATTTCCTTTAATGTTTCTGGACTAAGAGTTTTATTTTTGTTTTCCAATAACACTTGTATTGAGTTGAGATATATGCAAACTTTTACTTTTCTTCTAGGACTTGTTTAACATTCAAATGTACACCCTTTACATACCAAGACTAATTTTAAAATTACTTTACTTAAATGTAGATTTTTTTCAAATTTTGGAACCTTCCAACTCAGCTTAGGTCATCCTAATTATTGAGGTATTTTAATTACTTAAATATAAGAAGACTTACAATATATTGAAATTATTGTTCGATAGAATATTTACAAAATATATAAATAGGCACTTACATTTCAAAAGTTTTTCCCTTTTTTATTGTCTTCACATACTACAACTCTGATATTCCAGCTCAGATTATTTTCTTATTGCTACAGCAGCAGCCCTAATATTCTCTGTAAGAAAAATCTGCTGTGATATCTTTCACTGTTTTATCTAAAACTTTTCTGTTCCCTTTCTTCTTTCATTGCAGAAATGATGTTGAATAATTCTTATTTGTTTGTTTGAAGAGATATTTATTTAGCCTTAGCATTTTCTTCATAAAATTTCATGTACTATTATTTTGCATATACTCATAGATCATTTGTGCTCAGTTTAAGATTTTTGTTGAGATATCATTAATAAACCATGGGATTTACTTTCTTAAGTTTTTTCATTCTGTTTTATTTAGTATATTCACTAATTTATACAAGCATCACTGTTACCTAAGAATAGAACATTTTCATGACCTAAAAGCAGATTCCCATGAGTCAGAATTGGTGATTATCAGTATTGTGTGTCAGTTTGGCCAGGTTTTGGTGTCCAGTTGCTTGATGAAACAGTCACTGACCTGACTGATACTGTGAGGACATTTCATAGAATGAAATTAACAGTGAGTTCATTGTACCTATGGCTGATTATATATGCAATCAACTGAGGAGATGGAATTCAAAAATGAAAGACATCTCATCCAATCAGTTGAAGGATTTAAAAGTGTAAGTGATAATTATGTCAGTAGTCAGATGTGAGAATTTCAATCCATCTTTCAGTCTGCCAGCTTTTTCTGTCAAATTCATTAAAAACCTTCATCAAAGTTCTCAGTTTGCAGCTTCTCCAATGAAATTTGTACATAGGCATCCCCACAGTCATGTGTGGCAAATTTCATAAAGCTTATATTCACAGATGTATCCTGTTGGTTTTTTCCCGTTGTAACATTACATTTAAAGAGAACTGATGGAAATAGATGTTCCACACAAACTGTAACCAAAAGAAAGCAAGGGCAGTTATATCAGAAAAATAGATATAAACTGTAAAGAAATCATGAGAAGCAAAGACGGACACAAATAATAATAAAAGAAAAAATTAAACAAGAAGAAATAATCATAAATGTCTATCATACCAATCAAGTAGTAACAAAGTATGAGACAGTCATTGGAAAAACTGAAGGGAGTAACAGAGGTTTGAACAGCTAGTGATCAACGAAAGGGAGGGGTAAGAGGTATGGCATGTATGTGATTTTTTCTGTTTTCTTCTTATTTCTTTTTCTGAATAGGTGCAAATGTTCCAAGAAATGATCATGATGATGAATACGCCACTATGTGATGATATTGTGTATTACTCATTATATACATAGAATGGAACGATCCAAACGGGAATGTTTGCATTTGTTTGGGATTTTTTGATATTTAAAAAATGAAAGAAAAAAAGGAAAAAACAGAAAAAATCACAGAGGCCACAGCCCCTGCTTCACAAACGTCTGTCACAGTCAGTCGGGAGGAGGGCCACGGGAGGTGGAGCTGAGCAGGAGGCCCCGCCCACTGCCCAGCCCCGGCTCACTAGGCAGTGGCGGCAACTGCGGGTCACGGAATCCCAGGGAGGGTCTGGTACCGCACAGCTCAATACGGCCCGGCATCTGACAGGTGGAGACCAATCGGCATGGCCAGCACCAAGGCCTCGATCTCTGCTGTCAGGGAATGATGCCGCCAGACGTCCTGCCCACACCCGGAGCGCAAATGTTTAGCCCACATCTGGGGACCCAGCTGAGTATTCCTGACCAAACTGAGGGAGCAGAGCCGAGAGGCCTCCCCGAATCGGAGCGGACCGGAGGTGTACAGGAAAAGTCAGGGGTGTGGAGTGAAGGGCTGTCTGGTATCCTGCCGGGTGGGACGTTCCCTCTTCAGGAATAAGTTTCCGGATGAGTCACTACTCAGGCGTGGGACAACATGCACCCTCTCACAGGCCCGCAAACGCAGGGGCCACAGGCTCTGCATCACAAACGCCGGTCACCAAGCGTCAGAGGGCGGGAGAGCAGTCTTTGGAGCACTGTGTGAAGCTCCGCCCTCCCCAGGACTTTAGGCAGCAGCATGGAACGAGACAGCGGCGGCCCTGGCGGCTTATCACGGAATCACCGGCAGGCTCGGAGGCCCGCCTTTCCAATCGGTCCCGGGCTTTCAGGCATGGCGAGACCCGATCCGCTTTGCCTGCTCCAAGGGCAACTCTCTCCTGCCCCGGAGCGACCGGCCCTCTAAACCGGATCTCGGGTGATGGCCGCCCTTTCCCACAGAAGCCAAGGGCTTCAGAGCCCCGAGGTCGCCAGACTGCTTCGCAGACCAGAAGCGCACCGCACAAGGAGTGTATGTGGATGGAATGCGGGGTAGCCTGCCGGGTGGGACCTTCCCGCCCCAAGATTAAGTTGCCGGACCAGTCGTTGGCGAGGTCCGAACCCGGAGCCTGGCAGCCGACAGCTGCTGCGCCCAGCCCAAAAAGTCCAGGGGCAGGAACGACAGGGACACAAGGAGCGAAGGATGCGTGGGGTGGCTGGATGAGATGGGAGGGGCCAGACGGATCCGAGGGTAGGGGATGGCCAAGAGGCGACGAGCTAGGTGCAGAAAAGATGCCTGCTGTTGGGAGGTCGAGCATGCCTCAGGCTCCCTCCTTCACCTCACCTGGAATGGCCTGGCGCGTTCCTGCCACTGCAGCCGCCCACGGGGTCCTGGGCGGACGGGGCAGCCTGCCCACTCTGCCCCGGAGGGTCCAGGGCGGCTGCACATAGGTAGGTTGGACCAGCCTGCCTTTAGGGGGCGGTGGCGGTTTGGCAGAGGGGGTTGGGGAATGCAGGAGGGCCCAGGCAGCGGCGGGCACCTGGGGTGTTTTGAGGTGGGGAACGGGCGTGAGACAGCGTGGTAGGAGGGAGCTTGTGGCCGTCCAAGGCCCGAATTGCGCTGGGCTGAGTAGAGCATCCCAACATGATGCACCAGCGAAGCCCTGGCGAGCGCAGACTCTGGGAGCTATGGTTGCGGCACCTTGCCTATAGGCCATAGCACCCTGAAATCTCCCCATCTCCTTTGATCTCCCAAGCTAAACAGGGTTGTGCCTGCTCAGGATTTGGATGGAAGTCTGCTTTGGAATGCCAGGTGCTGTAGAGTTTGTTTCTTGTTGCTGTTGCTGTTGCTGTTTTGATTGCTTGTTTGTTTTGTTTTTGTGATGATGTTGGAAAGAAGATACCAAGATTGCTGCCCCGTGGGGAATCAAATGATGAAAAATTTGCCACACTCTGTCCCAGTGTTGAGGCTAGGGAAACTGAGATTTGCAATTAAAACGGGATCTATGCAAGTCCTGTCTCTTGGTCTTTTTCCCCTCTTTTTTTTTTTTTGGATTTTTGGATATCTCTTTATGCACCTAAAGAGATGGCAGATAACATCATGCCATTGCTGAGTATTGATCAACATGATCATTTTTCTGACCACTGCATCACCCCAGAAAAGGACACCAAATGAAAAAATGAAAACCCAGTCATACCACACCCCTTATCCATCCCTGTCATTCACCACTCTCATTTCCAAATACACCATTTATGTTAATCTGTGTCGCCCCTCCCATTCATTTATTCTTTGCCCACAGTTTTTTTCTTTTTTTTTCTTCTGCACTCACCTCTCCATACCCTGGATAAAAGGAGCCACGGAGAGAAGGTCCTCACTATCACACCGTCACATTGTAACATTGACATCCTTAGGTTGATCATTTTCCAGAATCAAGGCCACTGGAGCATCCCTCCTCAGTGGAAGAAAGTACCCACCAGCGACGCACTATGCCACGAAGGGAAAATGGGATTCCAGAGAATGCATCAGAAACACCTCCAGGTTAAGATCTATTCTCTCTTTGAAATCTCTCAGCTACTGAACCTTTCTTTGTCTGTGCACTCTCTTACTCTAGCGCTCAAGCAGATTTTCTCAAGCCCATGATGCTGGGCGCTGGCTCCTGCAGAGATTGGTGCCCCATGTTTCCTCGCAGAATCACACAGTTGGGAGTCATGTCCCATACAGGTGGTGACGGTGGGGAGCTCATCTGCTGAACTGACTTAGAGAGGACAGGCCACATCTGAGCAGCAAAAGACACCCTTTGGGGGTGACTCTCAGGACTAATCAGAAGGATGCCTAGCCTATCCATTTCAGGAATCAGGTTCCTAGGGACGCATTCCAAGAACCAGTACTTGGCCCATAAACTTTGCCATTCTCACGTGCTTGGGAGAATTTCAGAGGTTTTCCACATGGGGATGGTGCGTATTATCTCCTCTCACCCCAGTTCACAAGGGGGACCTCGGTAACATATGTTTGTACACGGCCCAAATGGCTCAGTGAATTTATCAATGCATCAAGGTGACCTGGACCAACTAACTAGATCTTACACCTTATTGAGGATTCCCTGAACTCATGGTGGACACCTAGGCTGTCCGCTAAAGTGAAATTCGATAATCCAAGGCCCCAAACATTTGGGACAATAAGCCTCCCATTCCAATCCTCTCTGCCATCTTCCTTTGGCCCTCGGATTTCCATGCACAGTGCTTGGGGTGCATTGAGCCCCTTGGCAAACCCTGAGCACGCCAAGACAAGCCAAAACTGGAGCCCAACAAACAGCCAGACCGTCAGACTGAAGCATCCCAGGGACCCATCCCACCCAGAACTCGCCCCACCCATCACCTTCATGACTGCAGCACGGCCAGCAAGGCGATCCAAGACGTCCCACAAAACTGTGGGTGGGCGGCGATAGGGCCTGGACTCCTGGGCTGTTTGCACAGTGTGGGGCAACATGCACCCCTGTCTTGGCCGCAAACGCACGGGTCATAGCCTCTACGTCACAAACGCAGGTCACCATGGGTCAGTGGACAGGGACCGCGGTGTTCGAAGCTGTGCCTGCAGATCCGACCACCACCCGGCCCTGACGGCAGCAGCAGCAGCAGCAGCAGTGGCCGCGGCGGCAGCGTTGGCAGCGGTGGCAGCAGTGGTGTCTTCTAAGGAAATCTCAGGCAGGCTCCGGAGCCCCGCCTTTCCAATCAGTCCTGGCGTTCCGGCCTGGCCAGACCCGATCTGCCTTGCCAGCTCCAACCCTGGAGCGACCAGCCCTCTAACGCTGATCTCTGGTGATGGCCGCCGTTTCCCGCCAAAGAGGAGAGCATCAGAGCCCCGAGGTCGCCCAGACTGCTCAGCAGACCGGAAGCGTGGCGCACAAAGAGTGTATGTGAAGGGAATGTGGGGTAGCCTGCCGGGTGGGACCTCCCCGCCCCAAGACTAGGTTGCCGGGCGAGTCGTTGGCGAGGTCCGAACCCGGAGCCTCGCAGCCAACAGCTGCTGCGCCCATCCCAGGAAGTCCATGGGCAAGAACTGTAGGGGCGCAGGGAGCGAAGGATGCGCGGGGTGGCTGGCCGAGATGGGAGGGACCAGACAGATCCGAGGGGAGGGGATGGTGGAGAGGCGACGAGCTAGGTGCAGAAAAGATGCCTGCTGTTGGGTGGTCGAGCATACCTCAGGCTTCTTCCTTCCCCTCGCCTGGAATGGCCTGGCGCGCTCCTGCCACTGCAGCCCCCAGCGGGGTCCTGGGCGAACAGGGCAGCCTGCCCACTGTGCCTGGGAGGGTCAAGGGCGGCTGCGCAAAGGAAGGTTGGACCAATCGGCCAGTAGGGGGCGGTGGCGGTTTGACATAGTGGGTTGGGGAGTGCAGGAGGGCCCAGGCAGCGGCTGGCAACTGGGGTGTGTTGCGGAGGGGAAGGGACGTGAGAGGGTGTGGCAGGAGGGGGCATGGGGCCGACTGAGGCCCGAACTGCGCTGGGCTGCATTATTCTCTGTGACTTTCTATTTCACATTGAAAAAGTTTGGTTAATTTGCTTTTTTATAGAATTTTGTTCATTTCTTCTAGATTATCTAAGATTTTGGTATATACTTTTTAAGTATTCTCTTATCATCCTTTATATTTTTGAAATGTTGATGATAATTCCAACACTTTCATTTCTGATTTAAGTTTTTGTGTCTTGTGTATTTTCTCATTTATCGTGGTTAGTATTGCTGAAATTTATTAACTTTATTTATGTTTTCAAAAATCAATATTTGATTTATTGATTCCCTCTAATGTTTTAATATTTTCAATTCCACTTATCACCACTGAAATTATTACTATATCTTACCGTCTCCTAATAATGTGTTTAATTTCCCTTTCTTTTATTAGTTCTTAACTATGTGAAGTTGCGTGATGGATTTAAGATTTTCCTTCTTTGCTTAACATAGGCATATACAGTTATAAATTTCTCTCTGTATGCTACCTAATTCCATGTTTTCTTCGTCTTTGTTCAATTTCAATTTCCTTTGTGCTTTTTATTTAACCCATTTGTCATTCTAAATAGTTTTTTAATTGATAAATATTCATAAAGTTGTGTTTTCCTTCTGTTTTTGATTTCTAGCTTCATTTCATTGCTGTTGGATAAGATACTTGGATGATTTAAGCTTTTTTTATATATTGGGACTTGTGCTACAGCTTAACATGCAATCTAATCTGGAAAATGATCAATATTCACTTGAGAAGAATTTGTATTGTGTTGTTGATGCGTAGGTATTCTACATATATATCTGTATATAGATTATTTAGACTTAGTTTATTTTTTTTGCAAGACCACCCCATTATTCGAGTGATATATTGAAGTTTCCAAGTATCACTCAAGCATTGTCTAAGCTTGTGCATTACTCATCATATACATAACTTTCTAAATTCTCTGCAATATGGGTAATACCTAAATAAAAATTTTCCCCAAAGAAATTCTCCATAGCATATGCTGATTCAATAAGATGATCTATTTTATGTCTCAACCATAATATTAAACTCCAGAATATTGCAGTTTGATTGTTCTTGTATATTAATTTGGTAGTCAAGCTTGCCCCTTGTTAGCCCATATTGAGTTCTGGAAAAGGGAATACAAAGAAGTACATCTAGAGTCAGTCCTTCAGTTAGCCATTAGATGGGTTGAAGCAGACATCTATGTTTCCTGATTTACAAATAAGGTCTGCTGTTATCCCTCCAAAATCAGGAACCTGCATTAGAAGTGCAATTTTTCTTGATTCAGCATTCTCTTGGTTAGTGTAAATCTTATACTATTTTCCAGACGTCTGAAACATTCAATTCTGACAATAGCAGCTTGTTTCCAATGTTTATGTGGAAAAACAGAATTTTGCAGCTCCCTACTCCATGACCTTACACTTATCAGCTTCAAAATTGTTGGCATTTTATGAAAATCTATTAATTATGAGTACGTCCTGCAGGTTCAATTCAAACAAGAACCTCTATCACCCACCCCATGTCCTGGTTAATGACCATTTCTACCCAAGTGAACTTTCTCGTGCAAAGGAATGACACTTATTTCAGCAAGGTCTACAGAACCTACTGAGTGCCAACCTGGAGCAAGTCTATTTATGCACATCTCCATACTCTAGCTGTCTCATTTTGTACCTTAGAGCTCATACTCAAGGAGGCTGCAATTCTTACAAGTGACCCATAAGGTTTCATTGGAAAATCATAGATATCTATCTCATCAGAAAAAGTAGCCTACTTATTAGCATTTTTAATTGAGTCCCTTATGATATCACAGTCTCCCTTTCTTTGGTGCAAGCCTGAAGACAACTCTAGCTAAGGTCATATCCATGGACAGTGCCCAGAACCCAAGAGCTGCAGTGGTTTGATAAACTAGAAAGCAATGAGGGATGGGTGGATGTTATGGAAATGTCTCCCCAGCAAAGACTCCTCTTATTTTGGGGAGGGCCAACAATGGTGTCAACATATATGCTATCTGGAGCATTAAATTTCACAGACACTGTCATTCAGAATAGACAATGAGAAACAGCTTGAAGCAGTGTCCTGGAGTCTCCCACCTTTGGTCATTCACATTTTGGTGCCTGGATCATGGATAAGTCCAGATGTTGATGGGGTGCAAGATGAGTGAATTTAAGGAGACTTAAATATGCTTTACAATCTATTACAGGCATTTTAACATATATTAACAACTATATTAATTCCATTAGAATATATCAACTGAATGTGAACAGACTCCCAAATGCTCAATGCAGTAGATCTAGGTGGAGATGAAAGACTAAAAGTTTACTTGGAGATGGAAGATTGAAACTGCTACAGAAGAAACACGGGTGTAGCAAACACATGAAGGATATTGGAAGACATCATGTAAAAGTAGTAGTAACAGGTCATTTTATTGACTAGAGGCCATTAAAATAGGTTGTAAACAAAGAACAAAAATAATTTAACCATATTTTATTCTATATTGAGGCTGACTTTCAAACCTTTTTAATGAAAACTTACTTATGCTATTCTTGTGCCAGTTGAGACTCTCTGTTGTCTCTAGTGGTGGCATAGCTCAGGAAATAAGAGACTATTGTCTAATGAAAAATAATTCTTTTTAATGGTATTTTGGAATACTGTCTACACTTGGAATTTGATTTCCTTCAATTCCATAGATTTCCTTAGAAAGCAAGTACAATTATTACAGATAGAAGGGAAAAATTTTAAATGAACATCTATGTGCTTATTACAAGAGTTCAAATGGTTGAATAAAATTTTAAAGCTTAAAGATTAACTTATTGAATCTCACCTTGTTAAACAATTTAGGCAGCATTTCAAATCTTGTACCTATTATCAGGCGTTAGAGTTTTTGTTTCACATTTTTCTTAGAGTTGGCCTATTCTTCAGGTGCAATGATATTGCTGAGATAATTTTAGCAGTGCTTATACAGTGAGGCCTATTTTCCCAAAAAATATTCCTCTGTTCTGATATAAAATACCTCTTTATTGAATGTGCCTATAAAGACTGAAAACTAGTGAATGAAGAATCTGAAGCAGTATGGCCTAATTGTCTCCATATTTCAGTTATCCCTTGGCTCTATGTGTTCCAATGGACACATCGAAGCAGTTGAACTCATGTTTTGATTTTCTAAATAGATTTGAATGAATCACTAACATATGTTTTCTCCCTATGGGAGAGGTTATTTTATTCTAATATGACAATATTTCAGTTCCAGATTTGTAGGCAACTTGTAGTGAGAGCACAGAGTAATCTCTGCTCTCTACCATTTGGCATACTTAAAATGCTAAATAGGATGGGTTCATGACAGTGAGGGACATCAAAAATGGATTTTGCCATGGGATTCCTATTATGAACTGGATAATGAGATACCCTGTATCTCACAAAATAAGGCATGCACAAGAGGCCAGAACTATAAAATGGAAATGGTATATAGAGAATAGAACCAAGGCAGGGAAAGGAGGAGTCACCAATTTACATGAACAGGTGGATACTGGTGATGATAATGACAATCCTTTGCCAGAACCAAAGGTTAATCAAATGTGTCCCCTACAATGGGGTCACGGGTATGGTTCCCTTTCCTCCTAGCAAAACAAACATGCATAATTTACTGATGGAACAGCTAAATGTATTGGGCAGACATGATTATGAAACACTGTCTCTTATAAGCCCCAAACTAAGGTTACTCTAGAAACAACAGGACGAAAAGTTAGCAGTCAATTGGCATAACAAAAAGCAATGCAACTTAGATTAATGCAAGAAAAAGAAGGTAAATGTCATTTATTTACTGATTCATAGGCAGACCAATGGATTAACTATTTAGATGCTCATCTGGAAACAATATAATTGGGAAATAAATGGAAGGGAATTATGGGGAAAAACATGGGAAAATATGGGAAATTGTTCAATGTACTAACGCATCTATTTTTCATGTAGATGTCCAGTCGACCCTAAATTAATGTGAATATGAACATAATGCTGCTGCAGATGCCTTTTCAAAAATCTCTTTTAATACTATTACTAAAGAAGACTCCAGTCTTGTACAACGGGTGCATTGACTATCTGGATATTTAGGTGCAGAAGCAATGTACAGGTGGGTACAAACCAGAGGGATTGTCTTACCTTTATTTTAAATCAGATTAAAAAATCAATGTGAAATTTGTAAAAATTGTGCTTTACAAATAATACTGAAAATAGTAACAGGAGAACTGGCAAGAGGAACTATCCTTACTCAAATATGGTCAATTGATTATATTGGACCCCTGCCTCATAATAAAGGGTGTCAATATATATGTACCTTTATAGACACCTACTCTGGGGTGCTTGTTGCCTGTGCATACAAACATTCCACTCAAAGAAATACTTGTAAAACCTTAGATATTATTACACAGATTTATGGACCCCCTTTACAAATTCCAAGTGATAATGGGTCACATTTTAAAGAAAATAGATCATTACTGCTACCAAAATAATTTAGAATTAATTTATCATGTTCCTTATTATATATAAGCTTCTTGGTTGATTGAATGAATGAATGGCATATTAAAAGAAAATTGTGTAAAATTGAAGCAAAATTCATATAAAAATTGGAAGGATAATTAATTTACTACATTGCAGCATGTACATAACTGACCTATAAGGAATTCCACTCCATTAGCATGAATGATGATGACTCTACTAATATCAAAATTAGCTCTAAAGTCAAACAATCAAGATAGTCCAAGGCAATAGCAGAGGGAATTATTAATACAGTGGTAATAACTTATGCTGGAAAGGACAATGCAGAAATTTTGCCCACTAATCAACTTTTTCTTCATGAACAGGTATGTTACAATTTCATCATCTTCAAGTAGATGATTGCCAGAGGAAGAACTACTAGTCTAACATCATGGGTTTATCCCTGTGCCTGAATGCATAATGTCTCTGAATGCTGGATCTGTACTAAATTCCTGACTGATGCAGCTGAAAGATTTCTGTGGCAAATAGCAAGAGCCACTGAATGGAACTGGACTTAGCTAATTCTAACAGCTGTTCACGGCAAAACCTGTGCCATTAAAAATGTAAAATGTTGTGTATATATCTCTGATAATCAAGATTCTTTGGAGAATGCTTTACAAAAAAATAGATGAAAAGTGAAAGCCGCTTTCCTTCCAGCGTGTGGCCCCAGCAGGTCTTTAAGAAATACAAGCTTGGAGACAGTGAAAAACATCATAGAAGAAACAGGATGGAAAGAAAAAAGGGAAAATTTGACCTCTGGTGATGGCCACTTGTTGGTGTGACAGGGAACCAAGACTCTCAGGATTTGACTGCTTGTACATATGGAATGAAAGATGCTCCATTGCAACGTCAAGTGACCGTCTCCCACCCTCAAGGCTGGTGGCTGTACATTGATTGGCCTGGGTCTTACTGGTTGGCAAAGTGCAGCGCACTCATGGGCTGGCTGCTGGCTGATAAAGTTGACCCTTTCAGTGCCGCAGCCTGGTGTTTTTTCCCAGGAGAGTATAGGAACCACCAGCTATATTGTACCGACCAGCAAAGTCTTTGCCACAGTGCACACCACCCCTCACCCACCCCTTTGGCCAGTAGCTTCTGGTGCACCTGGACTTGGAAGAGATGAGGAGGCCCTCAGGAAAAGAGGGAGAAGCAGAAGAGTCATGAGCTAACATTTGATGGAGGGGAGCCTTCTGGGATCCACAGATTTGAACTGTTCTTTATCCTAGTCTGCCCTGCCCTGTAGGGAGAGGCAGGGTTGTGGAGAATAGGTCATCCAACACTGCCATCTGCTGTTAACACTGGGAAAGTGTCATCTGTCAAGCTGCCTTTCTGCTCACTCTCAAAGAGCCTTCCAAAAGAGGTTGAACCCTGCCTGAAACCCTGTACTAAAGGAGGCCTTGAATGTGAACCCAAGCAACAACACAATCTTAGATAAGGGAAAGAAACCAAATTTCAAAATAACCTTACAAAAAAATCAGATGCCTAGAAACCAGCAAAAAAAAATCACATCATATGAAGAAATGAGAAGATACAGCCAAGCCAAATGATCAAATTAAAGACTCAGAAGAGACAAAGAATGTGGAAAACTAATCAATAATGTTCAAGCAAATCTCCTAAATAACATATTCATAGTGTTAATTGGGGACATATGTATATGACTCAAAAAAAACCTGTCAACTAAATTCAGTTCAATATGACAATATTCTTATCCTAATGAGCCACCATCACCTCTACCTATTCCCAAACATTTAAGTTCACCCTTGTTAACAATTTTGCACATAGTAGTTAACTGCTACCCCTTCCCTAGCTTCTGTATTTCTCTAGGTTCCCTAGATCCTTTGTTTTAAGACTCTGAATTTACATATTCTAGTTAGTTTCTATTAGTGAAATCATACAATATCCAGCTTATTTCACTTAGCATTGTCCTAAATGTTTATGCATGTTTTTTGTTGCTTCAGGAATTCCAGCTTCATTCCATTGTGGTCAGAGAAAGTTCTTTGAATATTCCAATCTTTTAAAAATTGTTAAGAACTGTGTTGTGCCCTAGCATATGATCTATTCTGGTGAATGTTCCATGAGCTCTTGAGAAGAATGTATATGTTGCTGTTTTGGGAATGCAATGATTTATATATGTCTGTTAGTCTAATCATTGATCATATTATTTAGGTTCTCTCTTTCCTTACTGATTCTGTCTAGTTGTTCTATCTATTGAAAAGAGTGATATGTTGAAGCTTTCCACTATAATTTCAGAAGCATCTACTGCTCACTTCAGTTTTGCTAGTGTTTTACTCATATACTTTGGAGCACCCTCATTAGGTTCATAAACATTTAAGATTATTATTTCTTCTTGATGAATTGTCACTTTCATTAATATATAGTGTCTCTTATGACATCTTTTCATTTTAAGACCATTTTATCTCATTTTTTGGTTATTGAGTGCTCTTTTTTGGTTATTGTTTGCAATTAATGTCTTTTTCCATTCATTCATTATCAACTTATTTGTATCTTTAGGTTTAAAATGAGTCTCTTGTAAATATGGATGGATCATATTTTTTTATCCATTCTGCCAACCTGTGTCTTTTTATTGGGGAGTTTAATCTGTAAACATTCAATGTTATCACTGTAAAAACTCTCCTTACTTCAACCACAAATTATAACAAGTATACAAATTATTGTAGGGTGTTAATAGGGTGGTATATATATGAAATTTTAAACTTTAATTTAAAAACTTCAATTAAAAATGAATCTCGGGCCATGGTGGCTCAGCAGGTAGAGTTCTCACCGGCCATGCTGGACACCTGGATTCACTTCCTACCTCCCCATGCAATCAATCAATCAATCAATCAATCAATCAATAAATAAATAATGAAAATAAAAAATGAATCTCGATGGTTGTGCTAAGCAGAACAATTGCTCAATAAATTATCCACCTTCCTATCCCTGGTACATGGAATTATTTTACCTTACATGGCAAAAGGACTTTGCAAATCTGATTAAAGTATACTGCCTTGAGATAGGGAGATATTCCTGGTTTATTCAGATGGCCCCAATCCTTTAAAGCATAGAATCTTAAAAGCATAGAATCCTTAGATGGGTAGAATCTTTCCCACCCAATGTCACTTGGGGAAGTGACTATGGAAAAACAGTCAGGAGGATTTGACATTCTGTCCTTGAAGATTGAGGAAGGATCCAGGAGTCAGAATTTATGCAGACTCTAGAAATGGGAAAAGGCAAAGAAATGGATTCTCCCTGAGTGCCTCTAGAAAGGAACACAGCCCTGCTAACAATGTGATTTTAGTTCACTAAGACCTAAAAAAATTGACCAGTGTTTGTAAAGCTTTCAAGTACACAGAGATCTATAAAGCTAAATCTGAAATAGACCCCATTCCTCTTGATGCTACATTACAGAAGAAAGCACACATCCCAGCTGCTATTATCCTTATCTTTTTTGTCCTAGAATGTTAACCTACTGTGGTGGTCAATTTCATGTGTCAACTTGGATAGGTTATGGTATGCAGTTATTTGGTCAAGCAAGCACTGGCCTGTTTGTTACTGTGAGAGTATTCCATAGATGGATTTACATCATTAGTCAGTTGTTTGCATGTAGGACTGATTACATATGCAATCAACAAAGGAGATTGCCTTCAGCAATGAGAAGAGTGTCCTCATCTAATCAATTAGAGGTCTTAAAGAAAAAAACTGCTTGATTATCCTGAGGAATTCAAGGTCATTTTCAACTAATTCCCAACTTTATACCTGCCAATTCAAATGGATGCATGAGACAATTCTGATAATTGTCTCATGCAGAAAAAAAGAAAAGTGAAAGCCATACATACTCTTTCCCAAGACCCTTTCCAGTCATGGTGAAACTCTCACTGGTACCTGGGGTTCAATATTAATAACACTGCCTAGTACTAGCATCTGTCATTTTACGCTGTTGCTTATTCTCATGCCACTGTACTCTTTGGCAAACATTTAATGGGAAACTCTACAAAGTGTGGGCCATAAGTTGGAGTTCTGTATACTCTGCTTAATCTATTAATGTAATACTATACTAGTTGGATGATATTTTCTGGCTTTTGCCCCAGGCCATGTGAAGAGACTAAAATACTGTACTGGTTGGGTAATGTTTTTTGTTTGGGTTTCACTCCACAACATATAGACCTGTTTCTAAAATATATATTTGCTCTACTAGCTGAGTGATGTCCAGATGATGTGGATAATAATCTTTATCCTAGATTCTTTTGTCTTCACTCTGGATTCCTTTTTCTTTACCTATTATAATTTCCTTTTTAAAATCTGTATCTGTTCAAAAATATTTTCATGCTTTGTCCTTTATTTCAATGAAAATATATATATGCTAAATTTATCTCCCAAATAACCATGGTCTGCATCATGATCAGATCAAACTCTATGGGTCAAATGAAAAGGAAATTAGTTTATATACTTTGTTCTGCTCAACTGATGTTGCCATTGCATGACCTTGGTCCTGAATTGTTTAAATGTGCACTCCAACTGTGAGGACTGGTTATCTTCTCAGAAAGAGACAAAAATTGATGAAGTTTTCTAAGTCCCAAGAAGCTCCTCTTGGTCACAAGCCAGTTTACCAGAAGACTACCTGGGCCCTGTCATGAAAGTTATTTGGAATACAGCCACTATTGTGTAAAGATAACGTATAAACTGCATGTAAGCAGACTGAGAAAATCTTCTCTGGGAGGAGGACACTCTGCTTGGGATTTTCCCAATCAGATGTCAAATGTTATCTCTGAGATTCCCCAGTGCTTCTCTTTGGGTTTGGTGCTGTCCTGCCTGGTGATGTAACTATGTGTCATTTCTAACAATCTTTTGATTACTTTCCTAATAAATTCTGCTTTTGTGTCACTGAAGTCTTGTTGCCTGCAAGTCAAGACCTCTAAAGTGGCCACAAATATGTTGCATTTCACGTGACACTGATATGGCTGCAATCAATTGAGGAGATTGCCTTCAATAATGAGAGAAATCTCTTCCAATCAGTTGAAGCTATTAAAAGCACAAGTAATGATTTCAGCATTCAGAAGGGAGAATTTTCAGCAGTTAAATAACTGGACAGTTCTCCTGAGGAATTCATTAAAGACCTTCTTTGGAGTTCCCAGCTTTCACCTTGCCCAACAAAAATTAGACTTGCCCATCTCCACAGTCACGTAAACCAATTCCCTACTTAAAAAACTCATAATATTTCCATGACACATATATGTCATGTATGCATTATGTTACTCTATATGAAATATATACGTCTCCTAAATGGTATAAATAAATATATGTAAATTTTGCATTAACTCTGTTTCCCTGGAGAACCTGACTAATACTAATTCTAATATGAAGTCGTCTTTTGAAGCATGAGTACTGTAGACAGTGACAGCTAATGAAGCCACATAGAAGTCTCTTCCTTCACTTCCAGTGGAAACATTGATAATGCCTCATGTCCTTTTCCTTTGGCTTTAATTCCAGGGAATGAGTAAAAAGATTCAGAAAATAAAAATTCCCTAGAGAGCCCATGTGGGGTCCCATGGTAGAAGCAACTTCTCCAGGACCCTAGATAATAAAATATGAAAATACTTCTCATGAAGGGGATCTCAGGCTATGAGTTTCTCTACACCTTGATGGCAAGGAAAAATGATATATGAAAATAAAAAGTATAATTTGCCTGACATGGGACAGCTTTTGATATAGGATGAACTGTAATGGATCCCCAGCTACCAGCAGTGAGGAGACATTTTAGTTTATTTCCATCTGATTCAATCATATCCTGTACAGGCTTTGATATCAAGGTTTACTTACAAGAAGTATTAGCGATAAAATTTAATAATATTCTTTTCCAGAAAAACAGCAAAACACAATACAAGATTTGAGAATGCCTATTCAAATATCCATGATGTTTTTCACTTATCCCAGAAGTAATAGAAATTTAGACCACATGATTCCATGACTTTTTTTTTTAAAATTTTAGACATTTCTTTATCTGGAGACAATATACTTCCTTATTTATTCATTTGCCATACACTAAGAATGACTATACTCAAATAATAAAACCACGAAGTAAATAAAATTTATTTGTGCATTCCTTGATTTCATAGCAGTATATTTTTGTCAAAATAATAATTAATTTAAAATTAATTTTCTCCACTCTCCAACTCCCACTTAATTAAGTATAGATCAAAAGAGTGTGAATTACTAATTTCATTAGAGGTAGAATTAAGTAAACATGATATATCTTTGAAAAAGGGAATGGATTGTCTCCAGGGATGATGATGTTGATCTGATTTTGATGTAGGTTTGATTCTGTTGACAAAGCTCTACTTATTTTCCTTTTAAATAATTCATTTACCTTTTTCGCATGTGTGTGTGTGTGTATGTGTGTGAGTGTATGTGTGCATTCATGTGACACCTGGGAGAAAACTAACCAACAATTTTCCTTTCATAAGAGGAATAAGAAATCACTTGGATTGTTGGTTTTTCTTGAATACTATCAATTTCAATGTTTCATTTAAGGATTCAAAGAGTCAAAATAATGAAAAATATTTTCTAAAAATTACTCCAAGTTCTTTCAACAATGTGACTCTCTTCCAGAATCCTCAAATAACAATAAAATGAACATATATTATATACAAAATATTTCTATTCATATTAAGAAAATGTTTACTTTGCATATGTGTGAACAATCTGGCACTTAAATATTTTTATTCTAATATATCTTTTGATGATACGTTTCCTAGTTTGCCAGATGAACATGAGAACTGTTACACAAACAGTGAGCTTGGGAAATATTTTCTTAACACAAAGAAGAGAGAAGAATCAGAAATCCAAAACTATGCTACTACTGGATTTGATCAACAGTAATGCCAACAATAAAGATCAGGTAAAAAAGATGAGACCTAAAATGAATTTTTATTATTATTCTGTCTTCTAAAATCATAATTGTTGCCTATATTATTCAAAATTCCACAATGGTTATAAACTTGATTACAATGCTGGTTTAAAACAAGATCAAAAACAAAAACTCAATCCTGGTGATTTTGTAGAGTAAATCAACCCTATTGGGATGGCTTTGGTTTAGGAAATCTCCACTACTCTCTCAAATTGGCTCAAACTCCACGGTCATCTGTTATGAAATAAACTGATGTGAGGTTTTAATCTATAATTAAGCCTGGCATAGCATCACTACATTTTTGATGAATATAAGAGGTGTGTTTCCAAAGTTGAACAAATACAAAATGCAATATTTTGTGACTACTTTTCCCATCACAACAAATTCTCTCCAGAAATTCTGGAGGGAAAACAGTAAGAGTTTTTTCCAAGTGTCCATGAAAATCTATTTCAAGATTGCTAGTTACTGCAAGAAACACAGGAAAGTATTTCATATGATTATATAGAAAGGAGATGAGAATTTGTCCGTTAATTATAAATGGTTTTTCACCTCAGAAATCACTTTTACTTTCTTCTTTTCTTTCTTCTTTATTTGAATAAAATGTAAGTAAAGAACAATAAAATATAAACTAGGAGAAGCATTGTTGTGGATGAATATGGCAGTACATCAACTGTACCCACGATTTAGTAGAAACTGCCAAATCTGACTGGAGAAATGACACCATATTTTCCTTGTGACACCTCAAAGATGGCCACTCATCAGCTGTGCACCCTCTAAAGAGAAGTGGTTTGTACGGCTTTAGCCAAGGCAAAACACATGAAATTGTGGGTTTTACAAAATTTTAATATAACTTCCGTCAGTATCAATAACAAATATTTAGTGATGCGATCAGGACCTTATTAAAAATAGCATTACAAATCTTGTGTAGAGGAATGAGTATACATATAAATAAGTAACTATGCTTAAGAGAAAATAATTGGATGAAAGTGAATATCAGTATTAAGAGCAATTGGAAATGATTTTCATTTTCTTCTTTGAATTTTGTTGATTTCTACCCGTTGTGTAACGAACAATTAGAACTTCCATGAAAGGGTCACACTTTAAAATACAAACAAACAGGGTGGTATGCTAAAAAAATAAAAATATAAAAAGGGATCTATGCACAGTCCTGTCTCTTGGTCTTTTCCCCCCCTTTCTAAATATTGTTGGATGTCTCTTTACACACCTACCTTACCTGCCTGGTGTAAATCACTGGCGGATAACATCATGCCATTGCTGAGTATTGATCACCACGATCATTTCTCTGACCGCTGCACCACCCTGGGAAAGGACAGCAAACGACAACACGAAAACCCAGTCATACCATACCCCTTATCCATCCCTGTCGTTCACCACTCTCATTTCCAAATACACCATTTATATTAATCTGTGTCGCCCCTACCATTCATTTCTTCTTTGCGCACAGTTTTTTTTCTTTCCTTTTCTTCTTCTGGGCTCACCTCTCCACAGCCTGGGTAAAAGGAGCCAAGGAGAGAAGGTCATCAGAATCCCGCCGTCACGTGGTCACACTGACATCCTTACGTTGATCGTGGATCGTTTGCCGGAATCAAGGCCTCTTGAACATCCCTCCTCAGTTGTAGGAAATACCCACCAGCCACCCACTCCGCCCCAAAGGGAAAATGGACTTCCAGAGAGTGCATCAGAACCACGTCCAGGATAACATCGGTACTCTCTTTGAAATCTCTCAGCCATTGAACCTTTCTTTGTCTCCGCACTCTCTTGCTCTAGAGCTCAAGCAGACTTTCTCAATCCCTTGAGGCTGGGCCCTGGCTCCTGCAGAGAGTGGTGCCCCATGTTTTCTTGCAGATTCACACAGCTGTGGCTCATGTCCCACATAGGGGGAGAGGGTGGGGTCTCAAACTGCTGAACTGACTTAGAGAGGACAGGCCACATCTGAGCAGCAAAAGACACCCTATGGGGGTGACTGTCAGGACTAATCAGAAGGATGCCTAGCCTATCCATTTCAGGAATCAGGTTCCTAGGGACGAACTCCAAGATCCAGTACTTGGCCCATAGATTTCACCTTTCTCACGTGCTTGGGAGAAGTTCAGAGGTTTTCCACATGGGGATGGTGCCTAATATCTCCTCTCACCCCAGGCCGCGGAGGTGGACCTTGGCAACATTTGTTTGTACACGGCCCAAATGGCTCAGTGTATTTATCATTGCTTCAGAGTGACCTGGACCAACTAACTAGATCTCACACCTTATTGAGGATTCTCTGAACTCGTGGTGGACTCCTAGACTGTCCACTAAAGTGAAATTCGATAATCCATGGCCCCAAACATCTGCGACAATAAGCCTCTCATTCCAGGAGCCTCACTGCCGTCTTCCTTTGGACCGCTCCGCTCCGTGCCCGGTGCATCGGGTGCATTGAGCCCCTTGGCGAACCCCGCGCATGCCATGCCAAGCCAAAACTGGAGCCCGACCAACAGTCAGACCGTCTGACTGAAGCATCCCAGGGTCCCATCCCACCCAGAACTCGCCCCATCCACCGCCTTCATGACTGCCGCCCGGCCGCCAAGGCGATCCAGACGCCCCACGGGACCGGGGGTGGGCAGCGAGAGGGGCTTGTCTCCTCGGATGCTCGCACGGAGCTTGGCAAGATGCGACCCTGTCCTGGCTGCAAACGCAGCGGTCATAGCCTCTACGTCACAAACGCCAGTCACGGTGAGTCAGTGGACGGGGTCCGCGGCGTTCGGAGCTGTGCGCGCGGCCCCGCCAACCGCCGGGCCATGGCAGCAACAGCAGCTGCGGCGGCGGCGGCGGCGGCGGCGGCGGCGGCGGCGGCAGCAGCTCTGGCGTCTTCTAAGGAAATCCCAGGCAGGCTCCGGAGCCCCGCCTTTCCAATCGGTCCTGGGCTTTCTGGCATGGCGAGACCCGATCCGCCTTGCCCGCTCCAAGGGCACCTCTCTCCTGCCCGGGAGCGACCGGCCCTCTAACCCCGATCTCTGGTGATGGCCGCCGTTTCCCGCCGAAGCGGAGGGCATCAGAGCCCCGAGGTCGCCCAGACTGCTCCGCAGAGCGGAAGCGCACCGCACAAAGAGCTTATGCGGAGGGAATGCGGGCTAGCCTGCCGGGTGGGACCTCCCCGCCCCAACATTAGGTTGCCGGGCGAGTCGTTTGCGAGGTCCGAACCCGGAGCCTGGCAGCCGACGACGGCTGCTGCGCCCAGCCCAGGAAGTCCATGGGCAGGAACGGCAGGGACGCAGGGAGCGAAGGATGCGCGGGGTGGCTGGCCGAGATGGGAGGGACCAGACGGATCCGAGGCTAGGGGATGACGGCGAGGCGACGAGCTAGGTGCAGAAAAGATGCCTGCTGTTGGGTGGTCGAGCATGCCTCAGGCTTCCTCCTTCCCCTCGCCTGGAATGGCCTGGTGCGCTCCTGCCACTGCAGCCGCCCACGGGGTCCTGGGCGGACGGGGCAGCCTGCCCGCTGTGCCCGGGAGGGTCCAGGGCGGCTGCGCATAGGTAGGTTGGACCGGCCGGCCGGTAGGGGGCGGTGGCGGTTTGGCAGAGGGGATTGGGGAGTGCAGGAGGGCCCAGGCAGCGGCGGGCACGTGGGGTGTGTTGGGTGGGAAAGGGCTTTGAGAGGGCATGGTAGGAGGGAGCATGGGGCCGTCCCAGGCTAGAACTGCTCTGGGCTGCGTAGAGCATCGCAAGATGATGCACCAGCGAAGCCCTGGCCAGCACAGACTCTGGCGGCTACAGTAGCGGCACCTTGCCTATAGGCCATAGCACCCTGAAATCTCCCCATCTCCTTTGATCTCCCAAGCTAAACAGGGTCGTGCCTGCTCAGTATTTGAATGGGAGTCCGCTTTGGAATGCCGGGTGCTGTAGGGTGTGTTTCTTGTTGCTGTTGTTGTGTAGATGGCTTGCTTACTTTGTTTTGGTGATGACCTTGGAAAGAACCTATCAGGATTGCTGCCCCGTGGGGAATCAAATGATGAAACATTTGCCACACTTCTGTCTCAGTCTTGAGGCTAGGAAAACTGAGAATTGCAACGAAAACGGGATCTATGCACAATAAATGCAGAAAACAGAAATAAAATGATTTTCTCAACTCATGTAGTCACAAGAAGTAGCAGATGAACATGGGAACAGTTATACCAACAGTGAGCTTGGGAAATATTTTCTTAACACAAAGAAGGGAGAAGAATCAGAAATCCAAAACTATGCTACTACGAGAGTTGATCTACAGGAATGCCAACAATAAAGATCAGGTAAAACAGAGGAGTCATGAAATGAATTTTTAAAATTATTCTGTCTTCTACAAGCATAATTCTTACTTCTATTGTTCAAAATACCACAATGGCTACAAACGGGATTACAATGGTGGTTTAAAACAAAATCAAAAACAAACACTCAGTCCTGGTGATCTTTTGGAGTACATCAGCCCTATCGGGATGGATTTGGTTTAGGAGATCTCCACTACTCTCTCAAACGGGCTCAAACGCCAAAGTCATCTGTTATGAAATAAACTGATGCCGGCTCTTAATCTGCAATTAAGCCTGGCATAGCCTCACCACATTTTTGATGAGTAAAAGAAATGTGCTTCCAAAGTTGAACAAACACAAAGCACAATATTTTGTAACTACTTTTCCCATAACAACAACATCCTTCCAGAAATTCTGGAGGGAAAACAGTAAGAGTTTCTTCTAAGTGTGCATGAAAATTTATAAACAGGAGCTGCAAGCACATGATCAATTACAGAAAGAAAACTGCAATAATTATAAATTTTTCTTCCTTGTTTTGTTATGCATAGATTTGAACATATAACCCTTGTTATATTACATCATTTCTTTCACTTCATATCATAGTATCTAAGTTAAAGAATATCAACTTTATGTATGAACATTACCTAAGGACCTACAAAGTGTTTTGGGGGAAGTTAATGTGTCTCTTGTTCTTGCACAGGTCAGTTGAGTATTGTAGGTGAAAATATTGTTGCTTCTTTTTTATTTAGAGATTATGTATGTTTAAGGATATGCATATAGTTGTCAAGTTGATAAGGGATGGACTATGATGGTTAAGTTCATGTGTCAACTTGGCCAAGTTATGGTGTCCAGTTGTTTGGTCAAGGAACTACTGGTCTGATTATTACTGTAAAGATTTCAATTTTCTTTAAGATGATTACTTCTGTAGCTGATTGAAAGAGAAACTAAGTTTGGAGAGTTTGTTCTGCTCCACTGATGCTGCCATTGTGGGACTTTGGTGCTGAATTGTTTAAATGTGTGCTCACCTAGGAGAACTTGCTATCCTCCTGGAAGGAAACATATTTTGACAAAGTTATCTAGGTCCCAGGAAGCTCCTCTTAGTCCCTAGCCAGCTCTGGAGGACCACCTCCGCAGTCATGCAAGCTAAATGGAATCCAGGTACTATTGTGTAAAGCTAACATATAAACTGCATGTAAGCAGTTAGACTTAGAGGGTCTTATCTGGGTGGTGGATACCTTGTTTGGGGGTTTTACAGTCAGACCCTGAATACTGTCTCTGGGATTCCCCAGTGCTTCTGTTTGGGTGTTGTTGCTGCCCTGTCAGGTGATGTAACTGTCTCATTTCTAACAGTCTTCTTACTACTTTCCTAATAATTTCTGTTTTTATAGCATGAAGTCTGTGCTGTCAGTGTACTGAGTTTCTAAATTAAGTGGCCACAGATGTTCACAAAGCCTTTCATGTGACAAAATTAGCATAGTTGGAAGGATTCCCATTTCATCATAGCTTCACAGTGGTGAAGGTCAATGAGATGAGCTTTAGAAAATCTTCGTGGAGAGTATGGACTGTGCTCTTCTGAATATTGTAATGTGTTGTTAGCACCATTCTTAATTGATTTAAAATCACCAATTTCATGTCTTTTTGTGTGCAGAATGTTGTCTTGGGTTTGAATGTTTGATCTCCCAGGTTAATACTTCCTAATGCTATGAGACATTTGGAAACTTGTAATTCAGTAATCCCATTTCAGGATTTACTCAGAATTGCTACATATCAAAAACCCACATCCCCACCTTGAACTGTTCTAGGTAAGTTTCCTCCAGTTCCTTGTAAAGTGCACTTGCAATGAATCACCTTCACACTGAGAGACATATTTATCCTTTGTAGCATCAGGTCAGGAAGGCCCTTTTATGGAAGGTTCCATGATTGTGGTAAGAGTTTGGAGACTCTTCTGGGCCTCCATGATGCTCTGAAATGTGGCCCTGGTCTATGTCTCATCAGCCATGCAGTTTTCCAAGATACTTCAGCTCTATGCCTAACAGCTGCTAAGGGACCTCCCCGGAAGTCTGGAGCTGGGGTTCTGGGCAAGGCATCAGCTGTGGGCAGGCACTAGACATATTTATGTGATGGTAATTTTAAAGTTCAGACTTTTCTTGGGCTATGTAAGTGTATACTATTGTCTCTTTTGATCTGCATTTGCTTTCACATTGTCTGTCTTTCTGTGCTGTGTTTACTTTTACTTTGTCAGTCATTACATGCTGTGTTTACTCTCACTTTGCCAGTCTACTCATGAGGAGGAGACTTTAGTTGGCCTTCATTCATAAAGCAGACTTGGTGAGTTTGAGCCTCACTATCCATGACCCCAAAAACGTGGCTTCCGGTTAGTTTATATTTTGTATTTTTGAATTGGGGAAACCATTTAATGTTAAGGAACTCCTTGTTTGCATATTTGTCTTCATAGTTTTTTGCTTTTCAATTGAAATATCTGTTGACTTTGAAAAAACTTCTCTTTTGATGTTTTGTCTTTGTGACTTTTGTTTGTGCTGCTTAGCCATGGGAAACTCAGGATGTGCTGGCTATTTCTCTGTTAAGTTATGCTTTGAATAGTTTGTTGAAATTTGGAGTGGACCCTCTTAAAAAAGGGAAATTGATTTTCTCTTATAATGCTGCCTGGTCCTTGTATAAATTTGACATTGGTGAAAGCAGCCCAAGAATGAAACTTTAAATTTCAATAACATCTTATAATTAAATTCATTTTATAAGAGAAATTACTAATAAGATGAGGTGCCTTGTATTGAAGCTTTTACAAAAATCATACAGTGGTCATAAAACTTTGAAAAAGTGCATTAGAAAACAAATGTAATATCTATATGTGCCATTAATTCTTGTTAAAGAATTTTGTATTGATGTTTCAAATATGTATTGACAAAAGTGTGTTAATATTTAGTATTATTCCAAAAAGTTTGGTTTTGATAGTAATAGTATGTAGTGAAATGTTTGCTTATGACAGTTTCCAAAATCATTTTAACAACTTAAGTATGAAGGATATGAAAATTTCTTTTATTAAAAGGAAAAAAGATGGTAGTTTTGTCCTAAGATAAAATAAATAGTTGTTCCAGAATGAGGAAAATGTAAAACAAAGCCTGAATATAAGTTTCTGAAGGTTTGTGTAAAGGAAATTATGGTCTAAGTTGGGAAAATATTTAATAAGTCTATCTACAAAATTTTTAAAAGCTTTAGTCTCAAATAATATACTGATGCAAGACTAAAATTTAGTTTTCTCTCTGCTGAAATAACTACATATTCTTTTATTACTGGTCTGTTTTTAATAAAAAGTTATACAATTTTTTTATTTTGAATAATCAGGATAGAAAAGCAAAAAGTCTGTTTTATCAGAATAACTTCTTATACTTTGTATTGGCATCATCACATCCTTGTTAATAAAAACAAATTTTCACATTTTTTAAAAAAGGGTAACTTTTTTCCTTAACTTAAATTTTTTCTTTGCATGGGCATGCTCCAGAAATTGAACCCAGGTCTCAGATGCCACTGAACCACCATGGCCTGCCCTTCCTAGCTTTAATTAAATAAAAAAAATATATTAATTCAAACCTGAAAGTTTTCAGCGAAAATTTATATGATTATGTGAATACTAAAGGGTTCACACTTCTCAGTTAAGTGCTATTTTAAGGCCTTTATTTAAAATACCCAGAAAAAATGAATTTGAATGGGGAGAGAAAGAGAACAAAGCCTTTGAAAAGGTAAAGATGGCAATCCAGACTGCCCTGGATTTATGGCCTATGAAACAAGGACCAGCAGAAATTCATGTAACTATGCAAGATTCATATGCAAGTTAGAATATGTGACAACAACTGGAGGGAAAAAGAGTTCCCTTAGGGTTTTGTTCTAGAAAGCTGTCCTCTGTTGAATTATATACCCACTTCAAGCAACAACTGTTAGCTGCTTATTAGGCCTTAACTGAATCTGAAAAATGACACTGGGGCATGGACTACTGTTTTGCTCTGGGATTCCTATTATGAACTGGATAATGAGATATCCTGTATCTCACAAAATAAGGCATGCACAAGAGGCCAGAATTATAAAATGGAAATGGTATATACAGAATATAACCAAAGCAGGGAAAGGAGGAGTAGCTAATTTACATGAACAAGTGGATACCAGTGATAATAATGACAATCCATTGCACGAACCAGAGGTTAAGCAAATGTGTCCCCTACAATGGGGTGAAGAGTATGATTCCCTTTCCTCCCAGCAAAACAAACATGCATAATTTACTGATGGAACAGCTAAATATATTGGGCAGACATGATTATGAAAGGCTGTATCATATAAGCCCCAAACCAAGGTTACTCTAGAAACAACAGGACAAAAAGGTAGTAGTCAATTGGCAGAACAAAAAAGGAATGCATCTTGGATTAATACAGGAAAAAGAAGATGAATGTTATTTATTTACTGATTCATAGACAGACCAATGGATTAACTATTTAGGCACTTATCTGGAAACAATGTAATTGGGAAATAAATGGAAGGGAATTATGGGAAAAAACATGGGAAAATATGGGAAATTGTTCAATGTACTAACGCATCTATTTTTCATGTAGATGTCCACTCGACCCCAAATTCACATGAATGTGAGCATAATGCTACTGCAGATGCTTTGACTAAAATCTCTTTTAATACTATTACTAGAGAAGACTCCAGTCTTGTACAATGGGTGCATTGGCTATCTGAATATTTAGGTACACAAGCTATGTACAGGTGGGTACAAACCAGAGGGATTGTCTTACCTTTATTTTAAATCAGATTGAAAAATCAATGTGAAATTTGTAAAAACTGTGCTTTACAAATAATACTGAAAATAGTAACAGGAGAACTGGCAAGAGGAATACTCCTAACTCAAATATGGCCAATTGATTATACTGGACCACTGCCTCATAATAAAGGGTGTCAATATATATGTACCTTTACAGACATCTTCTCTGGGGTGCTTGTGCATACTAGCACCTGTACATGTTGCCTGTGCATACCAAAGTTCCACCCAAAGAAAAACTTGTAAAACCTTAGACATTATTACACAGATTTATGGACCCGTTTACAAATTCAAAGTGATATGGGTCACAACAAAAAAGGAACAAAGTCCTGAGGCATGGAATGATGTGAATGAATGTGTGGGACATTCAGTGGGCAAAATAAGCCAGAAATGAAAGAAAAATTATGGTATGCTGTTCTGTATGCTTATAAGAAAATAGGAGTATTGATTGTTAGCTCTTATAGCAGACACACTTAGTCTGGAGTGGTAGTTATTTCTGGATTTTGAGAGGAGATATATATATCATGATATTTAGAGATAAAAATGAAACCAACCGAGTCAGGGTTAAAGTAATTCAGAACACAGGGGTAACAAAGACATTGTCTATATTTTAGAACCACACATACTCTTTGAGACCAAATGAAAAAAGGTTTATTTGGTGTAGAATCTAATATTTTCTGTAACACAAAATCTAACTCAACCTATCTGTATAGCTCATTCAAACAACTGAAACACAGAGACCAGATTAAGAAAGAGGTCCCTTAATCATGTATAGCTTAATGTAATGTCTGGATACATCCTAGAGTATATTAATCAGATAATCAAAAGCTATTGGCAAAGTCTCTTGAGGGATGGGAGAAAATATATGGCACTATTAAAATGTACCATCAGGGAATCCCCTAATACTCCATCAAACTTCACGGACACCCAAATCTATAGGCCAGGCCCTTGATCATGAGGCTTACTCCTGTGACTCATATGTAGGTAGCAAAGAAACTTAGCCTAGCTATAGGTATGCTGAAGAGTTACTTCTGGAGGACCTCTATTTTTGCTCAAGTGTGGCCTCACTCTCTCTAAGCCCAACTCTGAAAGTGAAATCTTTGCCCTCCTTCCTACATGGAACATGACATCCAGGGGTGAAAATCTCCCTGGTGGCATTGGAGATGACTTCAATATATGAGCCCAGCCTTGCCACTATGGGATTGACAATTCTATCCTAACCAAAAAGGGTAAAAGAATTGTAACAACTAAAGTATCAGTGGCACAAAAAGCTCAAATAGAGTTGAGAGGCTACTCTGGAGGTTACTCTTATGCAAGCATCAGTTAGACATTGCTACCAATAATAACCTGTCAACCCTGAACCAAGACCATTCCAGCCAATCCTAAAGGACAATATATAAGATTCCACAAGGGTTCCATGAACTAGAGTAACTTTCCAGAAACCTACAACCTCCAGATATGTCCCTGGACCAGATAAGTCCTGATATTTAGATGGCCTAGCCTCTTCAGAATATCTGATAGTTCCATCTCCTTATCTCACATTATTGACAGTCCCTTCCAACATGAAAAAGTTAAAATGGCCACAACTCAAACACCTAAGGAAGGGATAGAAAGATCAAATGTGAGGTTGGAGTTATATAGAGAAGATAGGATTTAACAAATGGATATGATTGCTGAACGATTAAATTGTTGTCTCTTTCAGTTTCAAATATTTTAGAGTAGCTAGAAGTAAAAACCTATATTTATGGAATTGTAACCCATACCATACTCTGAAATACGTTCTACAAATAATTGTGGCTTAGACTCAATGGCACAGTGGAGGGATAGATTGAAGGAAAAATTATTTCACATGCAGAACCATAGATGCTGATGTGAAGACAGCAGCTTCAGCAGAGAGAAGACATACTCATGGATTTGGAAATTGTGAGAATGCCCCACTGCTTGATTTCAGGGACAGTGCTTCTATCCCAGGCTTCAGAGCAGCTGAAGCACAATGCCTGGGGATTGGGAAGAGTCTGCGCTTTGAAATGTATTGCTTTTTGTATATAGTTTATTTTTCACACACACAAAAATTATTGATTGTGATGATAAAAATATTTATGCCATCTTGCCAACAGTATTCTGGAGTAGCTAAGAGGAAAAATCTGAGAGGATCATATGGTAGCCCATGACAAACTATGTGATCTGCCCTTTAACTACTTTTGCAAGAGTGCTTTGAAAACCATTGCTTTTTTCTTTCTTTACTTTTTGAATATTTTATATTATACGATTAAAAAGTTAAAAAAAATTCAACTTGAACGTTTATGGCCAACTGATTTTTTATAACATTGCCTAAACCACTAATTTGAGAAAAAATAATTTTTACAATAAATAGTACAGGGAAAACTGGAATAATTATAAAATTAGAAGGGTGAGCCCTAACATATCATATGCATACATCAGCTCATTATGGATCAAATATCTTAATATAAGTGATAGAACCATCAAATTCCTAGAATTGAAAGTAGTGAATCATCTTCAGGGCCTTGTATTTCTTAGGCTTTTCACCCAAATCAGTCCTCATCAAAATTTGAAACTGTTTTCCTCAAAGGACTTTATCACAAAATTAAAATTACAAACCACACAATGGCACAAATTATGGAAACCACATGCATCAGTTTGAAGATATCTACAACCCAGGAAAGATCATGTTCTTTTAATCCATTCCTGTGGTATAATGCTATAGTAGGTGGGATGTTTACTGAGGTGATTTCAGATGTGACCTGTCAGGAGTATGTCTTAATCCTTTTGCTGGAGTCCTTTATAAGAAGACAAACACATAAAGAAGCCTTGAGAGACTGAAAAAGTAAAACGCTACAAAAGCTAAAAGAAAGGACACCCAGAACAAAGTTCCACAGAAGCTGACAGAAAAAATCAGTGATGTCAGGAACTGAAGCAATAAAACTCAGGAAAGAGGGATAAGCAGCTATTTCCATATTATTGACCATGTATCAGAAAATCTGAGGATCATTGGTAGCCAGTCTTTGATAAGAAGGTATCATTCTGTTGATGCCTGATCCAGATATTTCCTTGACTTCAGTATTGTAAACTTATAAGATAATAAATCCCACTTGGGGAGTTCTTCCTTTTGCAATTACTGATCTATTGAATTTTGTTAGCTTTAGCAAACCAAAACAGATTTTTACAAGAAGAGAGGGATAGCTCTTTCTCCGCCGGCCCGCCGCGCAGCGCCCACACCCCGCAGCAGCCGACCCGCCCGCCCTCCTTCTCCCCTCTCTTTCTCAGCCGGCCCGCCGCGCGGTGCCCACGCCCCGCAGCAGCCGACCCGCCCACCCTCCTTCTCCCCTCTCTTTCTCAGCCGGCCCGCCGCGCAGCGCCCACGCCCCGCAGCAGCCGACCCGCCCGCCCTCCTTCTCCCCTCTCTTTGTCCGCCGGCCCGCCGCGCGGTGCCCACGCCCCACAGCAGCCGACCCGCCCGCCCCCCTCCTCCCCCTCCTGCTCTGGCCGCTCTCCAACCACCATGGTGCCCTCTTCCCCCGCCTTCACCGGCTCCTCCACCACCAGCCTCTACAGCCTTGCCGCCCTCACCTTTCCTCCTCTAGAACAGCTACTGGGGGAGCGGAGATAATACAGAGCAGCTCCCGGAGCCACGAGGGAGATCAAAGGGACGGCGTACCCCATCCTGGAACGGCTGACTATCTGGGAGAACCCGCTCCGGTGAAATCACCAAGGGGCACGGGCTTTCCTGGGTGGGACTGCAAGCGACCGGAGTCCCTCCCTTCCACCTTCCCAGGCCAGCTGGTAGAATTGGACAGGCGGTCCCCTTAGGCCGCGGCGGCTGGTGCCCCCACCACACGAGGTCCCCCGGAACAACTGAGATAGTTGGGTCGGAAATCCCCAGACTGCGGAGAACAGTGACCGGGGGATCCCTTCCAAACACGTGACTCCCCCATTGGCTGGGAATAGTGCACTCTCCCGGGCTGTGACAGCTGGCGCCCTCCCGCCACGCTTGGTGCCCCGGGCCGACTAGCTAATTCGGTCGGACACTCTCCCGTGCTGCGGCGGCCGGTGACCCTCCCCGCATTCGGAACCCCAGGCCGGCTGGCATCCTTCCAAGATGCTTCGGCTGCCGAACCTCCCCTACGGCGAGAATTTTCCAGAGTTAAAGGACCCACAGCAACTTTCACTGGTGGAACCCATAGACAAACGTGTGCCACGAGCGCCACCTACTGGGCAGGATAAGAAAAACAGAACCCAGAGATTGCACAGAAAAATCTTTCAACCTGTGGGGTCGAACACCCAGGGAAATCTGACTAAATGCCCAGACGCCAGCAGAAGATAACGGATCACACTCAGAAAATTGAACATATGGCCCAGTCAAACGAGGAAACCAATAGTTCAAATGAGATACAGGAGCTGAAACAACTAATGCTGAATATACGAACAGAAATGGAAAACCTCTTCAAAAACGAAATCGATAAATTGAGGGAGGACATGAAGAAGACATGGGCTGAACATAAAGAAGAAATAGAAAAACTGAAAAAACAAATCACAGAACTTATAGAAGTGAAAGATAAAGTAGAAAAGATGGAAAAAACAATGGATACCTACAACGACAGATTTAAAGAAACAGAAGATAGAATTAGTGATTTGGAGGATGAAACATCTGAATTCCAAAAAGAAACAGAAACTATCCAGAAAAGAATGGAAAAATTTGAACAAGGTATCAGGGAACTCAAGGACAATGTGAACCGTACAAATATACGTGTAGTGGGTATCCCAGAAGGAGAAGAGAAGGGAAAAGGAGGAGAAAAACTAATGGAAGAAATTATCACTGAAAATTTCCCAACTCTTATGAAAGATCTAAAATTACAGATCCAAGAAGTGTAGTGCACCCCAAAGAGATTAGACACAAATAGGCGTTCCCCAAGACACTTACTAGTTAGAATGTCAGAGGTCAAAGAGAAAGAGAGGATCTTGAAAGCAGCGAGAGAAAAACAATCCGTCACATACAAGGGAAACCCAATAAGACTATGTGTAGATTTCTCAGCAGAAACCATGGAAGCTAGAAGACAGTGGGATGATATATTTAAGTTACTAAAAGAGAAAAACTGCCAGCCAAGACTCCTATATCCAGCAAAATTGTCCTTCAAAAATGAGGGAAAAATTAAAACATTCTCAGACAAAAAGTCACTAAGAGAATTTGTGACCAAGAGACCAGCTCTGCAAGAAATACTAAAGGAAGCACTAGAGTCAGATACAAAAAGACAAAAGAGAGAGACATGGAGAAAAGTGTAGAAAGAAGGAAAGTCAGATATGATATATATAATACAAAAGGCAAAATGGTAGAGGAAAATATTATCCAAACAGTAATAACTCTAAATGTCAATGGACTGAATTCCCCAATTAAAAGACATAGACTGGCAGAATGGATTAAAAAACAGGATCCTTCTATATGCTGTCTACAGGAAACACATCTTAGACCCAAAGATAAATATAGGTTGAAAGTGAAAGGTTGGGAAAAGATATTTCATGCAAATAACAACCAGAAAAGAGCAGGAGTGGCTATACTAATATCCAACAAGTTAGACTTTAAATGTAAAACAGTTAAAAGAGACAAAGAAGGACACTATATACTATTAAAAGGAACAATTAAGCAAGAAGACATAACAATCATAAATATTTACGCACCGAACCAGAATGCCCCAAAATACATGAGGAATACACTGCAAACACTGAAAAGGGAAATAGACACATATACCATAATAGTTGGAGACTTCAATTCACCACTCTCATCAATGGACAGAACATCTACACAGAGGATCAATAAAGAAATAGAGAACCTGAATATTACTATAAATGAGCTTGACTTAACAGACATTTATAGGACATTACATCCCACAACAGCAGGATACACCTTTTTTTCAAGTGCTCATGGATCATTCTCAAAGATAGACCATATGCTGGGTCACAAAGCAAGTCTTAACAAATTTAAAAATATTGAAATCATACACAACACTTTCTCGGATCATAAAGGAATGAAGTTGGAAATCAATAATAGGCGGAGTGCCAGAAAATTCATAAATACATGGAGGCTCAACAACACACTCTTAAACAACAAGTGGGTCAAAGAAGAAATTGCAAGAGAAATTAGTAAATACCTAGAGGCAAATGAAAATGAAAACACAACATATCAAAACTGATGGGACGCAGCAAAGGCAGTGCTAAGAGGGAAATTTATTGCCCTAAATGCCTTTATCAGAAAAGAAGAAAAGGCAAAAATGCAGGAATTAACTGTCCACTTGGAAGAACTGGAGAAAGAACAGCAAACTAATCCCAAAGCAAGCAAAAGGAAAGAAATAACAAAGATTAGAGCAGAAATAAATGAAATTGAAAACATGAAAACAATAGAGAAAATCAATAAGACCAGAAGTTGGTTCTATGAGAAAATCAACAAGATTGATGGGCCCTTAGCAAGACTGACAAAAAGAAGAAGAGAGAGGATGCAAATAAATAAGATTAGAAATGAAAGAGGAGACATAACTACTGATCTCACAGAAATAAAGGAAGTAATAACAGGATACTATGAACAACTTTACGCTAATAAATACAACAATTTAGAAGAAATGGACAGGTTCCTGGAAAGACATGAACAACCAACTTTGACTCAAGAAGAAATAGACGACCTCAACAAACCAATCACAAGTAAAGAGATTGAATTAGTTATTCAAAAGCTCCCTAAAAAGAAAAGTCCAGGACCAGATGGCTTCACATGTGAATTCTATCAAACATTCCAGAAAGAATTAGTACCTACTCTCCTCAAACTGTTCAACATAATTGAAGTGGAGGGAAAACTACCTAATTCATTCTATGAAGCCAACATCACCCTCATACCAAAACCAGGCAAAGATATTACAAAAAAAGAAAACTACAGACCAATCTCTCTAATGAATACAGATGCAAAAATTCTCAATAAAATTCTAGCAAATCGTATCCAACAACACACTAAAAGAATTATACATCATAACCAAGTAGGATTCATCCCAGGTATACAAGGATGGTTCAACATAAGAAAATCAATTAATGTAATACACCATATCAACAAATCAAAGCAGAAAAATCACATGATCATCTCAATTGATGCAGAGAAGGCATTTGACAAGATTCAACATCCTTTCCTGCTGAAAACACTTCAAAAGATAGGAATACAAGGGAACTTCCTTAAAATGATAGTGGGAATATATGAAAAACCCACAGCTAATATCATCCTCAATGGGGAAAAATTGAAAACTTTCCCCCTAAGATCAGGAACAAGACAAGGATGTCCACTATCACCACTATTATTCAACATTGTGTTGGAAGTTCTAGCCAGAGCAATTAGGCAAGAAAAAGAAATACAAGGCATCAAAATTGGAAAGGAAGAAGTAAAACTATCACTGTTTGCAGACGATATGTTACTATATGTAGAAAACCCAGAAAAATCCACAACAAAATTACTAGAGCTAATAAATGAGTACAGCAAAGTAGCAGGTTACAAGATCAACATTCAAAAATCTGTAGCTTTTCTATACACTAGTAATGAACAAGCTGAGGCGGAAATCAAGAAACGAATCCCATTTACAATCGCAACTAAAAGAATAAAATACCTAGGAATAAATTTAACCAAAGAGACAAAAAAACTATATAAAGAAAACTACAAAAAACTGCTAAAAGAAATCACAGAAGACCTAAATAGATGGAAGGGCATACCGTGTTCATGGATTGGAAGACTAAATATAGTTAAGATGTCAATCCTACCTAAATTGATTTACAGATTCAATGCAATACCAATCAAAATCCCAACAACTTATTTTTCAGAAATAGAAAAACCAATAAGCAAATTTATCTGGAAGGGCAGGGTGCCCCGAATTGCTAAAAACATCTTGAGGAAAAAAAACGAAGCTGGAGGTCTCGCGCTGCCTGAATTTAAGGCATATTATGAAGCCACAGTGGTCAAAACAGCATGGTATTGGCATAAAGATAGATATATCGACCAATGGAATAGAATAGAGTGCTCAGATATAGACCCTCTCATCTATGGACATTTGATCTTTGATAAGGCAGTCAAGCCAACTCACCTGGGACAGAACAGTCTCTTCAATAAATGGTGCCTAGAGAACTGGATATCCATATGCAAAAGAATGAAAGAAGACCCATCTCTCACACCCTATACAAAAGTTAACTCAAAATGGATCAAAGATCTAAACATTAGGTCTAAGACCATAAAACAGTTAGAGGAAAATGTTGGGAGATATCTTATGGATCTTACAACTGGAGGTGGTTTATGGACCTTAAACCTAAAGCAAGAACACTGAAGAAGGAAATAAATAAATGGGATCTCCTCAAAATTAAACACTTTTGTGCATCAAAGAACTTCATCAAGAAAGTAGAAAAACAGCCTTCACAATGGGAGACAATATTTGGAAACGACATATCAGATAAAGGTCTAGTATCCAGAATTTATAAAGAGATTGTTCAACTCAACAACAAAAAGTCAGCCAACCCAATTACAAAATGGGAAAAAGACTTAAACAGACACCTACCAGAAGAAGAATTACAGATGGCCAAGAGGCACATGAAGAGATGCTCAATGTCCCTGGCCATTAGAGAAATGCAAATCAAAACCACAATGAGATATCATCTCACATCCACCAGAATGGCCATTATCAACAAAACAGAAAATGACAAGTGCTGGAGAGGATGCGGAGAAAGAGGCACACTTATCCACTGTTGGTGGGAATGTCAAAGGGTGCAACCACTGTGGAAGGCAGTTTGGCGGTTCCTCAAAAAGCTGAATATAGAATTGCCATACGGCCCAGCAATACCATTGCTAGGTATCTACTCAAAGGACTTAAGGGCAAAGACACAAACGGACATTTGCACACCAATGTTTATAGCAGCGTTATTTACAATTGCAAAGAGATGGAAACAGCCAAAATGTCCATCAACAGAAGAGTGGCTAAACAAACTGTGGTATATACATATGATAGAATATTATGCAGCTTTAAGACAAGATAAACTTATGAACCATGTAATAACATGGATGGACCTAGAGAATATTATGCTGAGTGAATCCAGCCAAAAACTAAAGGACAAATACTGTATGGTCCCACTGATGTGAACGGACATTCGAGAATAAACTTGAAATATGTCATTGGTAACAGAGTTCAGCAGGAGTTAGAAACAGGGTAAGACAATGGGTAATTGAAGCTGAAGGGATACAGACTGTGCAACAGGACTAGATACAAAAACTCAAAAATGGACAGCACAATAATACCTAATTGTAAAGTAATCATGTTAAAATACTGAATGAAGCTGCATCTGAGCTATAGGGTTTTTTTTGTTTTTGTTTGCTTGTTCGTTTGTTTGTTGTTGTTGTTTTTTACTATTATTACTACTTTTATTTCTTTTCTTTATATTAACATTTTATATCTTTTTCTGTTGTGTTGCTAGTTCCTCTAAACAGATGCAAATGTACTAAGAAACAATGATCATGCATCTATGTGATGATGTTAAGAATTACTGAGTGCATATGTAGAATGGTATGACTTCTAAATGTTGTGTTAATTTCCTTTTTTTTTCTTTCCGTTAATAAAAAAATAAAAAATAAAAAAATAAATAAAAAAAAGGTAAAGTACCCAACAACCCAAATGTCCATCAACCGATGAATGGATAAATAAAATAAAGTATATCCAAAAAAAAAAAAAAAAAGAAGAGAGGGATACTGCAATTGCCAATATCAACATTTCTGGAACAGCTTTATAAATGGGTAAACAGAAGATTCTGGAAGAATTGTGTGGTACTTGATAGAAAAGACATAGATCAGTTTGAAAAGACTGTTGGTAGAATTACAAACAATAAAGGTATTCCCACTGAGATCTTAGACAAGAGTGATGAATGTGCCATTGCAAACTGGAAGAAAAGGAATCCTTGTTTTAAAGTGGTAGAGAATTTGGCAAAATTGTTTTCTGGTGTCTGATGAAAACAGAATTTGAAAGTGACAAGCTTGATATTTAACTGAGCAGATTTTCAAACTAACCATGGAAAGTGCAGCCTGGCTTCTCCTTGCAGTTTATATTAAAATGTGACAGGAAAGACATCAGCTGGGAACTGATATTTTCAATAAAAATAAACCAGAAGTTGATGTTTAGGAAGTTCAGAGCTTCCATAAAATGAGTCCCCAGGAAATAGTACCCCATGTTAGGATATAACTGAACATGGGAACCGGCAACCATTTCAATGCTTCTGAGAAAGGACAGTTTGGCTGATAAAACTGACAAGGTTTTTTGAAATCTGTATGAACAGTACCACTGGCAGTTTAGACTAAAAGGCACAATAGAGGGACAGATTGAAGAGAAGTTATTTCACATATAGAACAATAGAGGTTGACATCTGCTTAAGCAAAGAGAGAAGACACACCCATGGTCATGGAATTTTCAGTATGTCTCACTGTTTGTGTTCAGGAAGAGTGCTTCTGTCCCAGGCTTCAGAGTGGCTGAAGCACATTGCTTGGGGTTGGGGAGAGTCTGTCCACTGTTGTGATGTTGGTTATGGTGGAGCTGAGAGCTTGGCCCTGACCCCAATATTTGTGAGTGGAGGGAGAAGAGCTGCTGGGCAGAACCTTGGAAAAGATGAGACTGATTCTCTTTCAAGTCTTGATCATAAAACACCATTATGGGAGGGCCACGGTGGCTCAGCAGGCAAGAATGCTTGTCTGCCATGCCAGAAAACCCAGGTTTGATTCAGGTCCCTGCCCACGTAAAAAAAAAATAAAAAACATTATACAGAAGTCTTTCTGATCTTGAAATCTAATGAAGTATACTTTGCATGTTTTGAAACTGTTTAGGGCCTTGGCACCCTGTTTTCCATTTAATTTCTCAATATGGCAATGGGAATTTAACTCTGACTAATCCTCCTTTGTAAATTGGAAGCAGATAACTTGCTCTTAACGGAGTCCTAATCCTCTCACTGGAGTTCTTTATGAAAGGATATAACAAAAAGAGATGCTCAAAGAGAAAATCACCACAGGAAGCTAAGAGACAGAAGCTAAGAGAGAGGACACACAGTAAAAAGTCCGGAGAAGCTGAGAGAGGAAGTCACTGTTGCCAGACACTGATGCAACAAATCCCAGGCAAGAAGGACCATGGGTATCACCAGGTGCTTGGCCGAGTGCCAAAGGAACTGAAGAGTGCTTGCAACCAGTTTTGGTGGAGAAGATACAATTTTGTTAATGCCTTGATCTGGACATTTTCATTGCTTCAGAATAATAAACGTATAAGCTAATAAATAGGTATTGTAAAAGGCAACACATTTCTGGTACATTGCATTTTTTCAGCTTTACCAAGTGAAAGGACCACATATCTGACTAAGAATTAATATCCAAAATATATAAAGAAATCATTCAGTTTAGGGAAAAGACAACCAATTTAAAAATAGGCATAACATTTGAACAAATATCTCTCTAAGACAAGTATAAAAATGACAAGGAAGCACAGAAAATATGCTCAACATCATTATCCATCAGTGAAATGCAAAATCAAACCACAATGAGATACCTTGTCACACACATAAGAATGTGTACTATATAAAAATAAAACATAAAATAATAAATATTGGAATGGATATATAGACATAGGAACACAGTCTTTTCTGGTGTTAACAAAAAGCATGTAGCCTCTGTGGAAAACAGTTTAGCAGCTTCTAAGAAATCTATGTATACAACTATCACATGACTGAACCATGCCACTATTGTGTAAACACCCCAAAGAAATGAAAGCAGGTACTCAAACAGATATTTGCACACTGATGTTCATAGTGACATTATTCACAATTGCCCAAAGATGGAAACAACCCAAGTATCTACCAATTAATGAATGGATAAATAAAATATGGTATATTTCATACACTGAAATATCATTCAGCCACCAAAAAATGAAGTTCTAATATATGCAACATATGTGAACCCTGAATATCTAAGGTTGAGATAAGTAAGCCAGGCATTAAAGGATAAATTTATCTTACTCTTTTAAAACAAGTATAATATGCAAACTCATAGAGTCAGAATCTAGAATGTAGGTTTCCAAGGGTCAATTGAAATTGGAAGATAGGCCTTAAAATATATTGGATTCTCATTGGAATTATGGAATTGTTTTGGGAATGGATGGTGTGATGGTAGTACAATGTTGTTAATGCAATTAACAGCATTGAAATATATACCTGAATGTAATTCAAAGGAGAAATTTTAGATTGTGTGTGTATATATATTGTACATTATGTTTGTGTATATATATATATACAGTATAACATTCTTAAAATGACCAATGATACTAGACTACACAATGAATGCTAAGACAAATCTTGGACTACAATTAATAGTATAGTTATAGAAATGTGTTCTCATTAATTTTAATAAATGTTCTACCTCAAGGCAAAGTGATGGTGAAGATGGGGTGGATATATGAGAACCTATATTTTATGTAATCCCACAACTTCTGCAATCTCATAACTTCTCTAATTTAAAAAACTGCATATTAGACCTGAACAACAACAACTTCAATATGCCATTTATAATTATTTCCCTTAAAATATTAGGATAGAAATTAGCTGAAAGCAAGGGATTTAAATATATCTGCCATATAATCATAAACCCAAAAAACCACATCTGCCTTTAGTAATATCTGAAAATGTAGATTCTGAGTGAACACAACAATTATAAAAGATAAAGATATTTTACAATGATGCATTTCAATTCACCTGGAGTATTTTACAACTTCTAAATTGATAAACCTAATTATTTATTCTCTATTTATATTAGCAAAATAAAGGAAAATTGTGAGATTCATAATAACATAGGAAAATTTTAACATATGTCTGTCTTACAAAATGTAAATTCTACCTCTTCTTCCAAAAAAATAATGACACATAAGATGCGAGGTTAATTGTAATAAACATGATATGATGCTCATATAGAGAACAGCTATTTGTGGTGAATATGATGGGCCATAAAATAAACCAAAATCATATAGTTTGCACTCTTCTGTAGAATTAATTTAGAAATTAGTAATAGAAATATAAATTTAATATCCTTAAACTTTTGGAAAACCAAAGCAAACCAATCAGGGGGTGTGAAGGTAGTTTAGTGGTAGAATTCTCACCTGTCATGTAGGAGACCTGGGTTTGAGTCCCATCCCAGGAACGTTCCAAACAAAGAAAGAAACCAACAAAAACAAAAAGATTCAAAAAATGATGCAGCAGTAATGGAATATTCATATGGAAAAATAATGAAATGTGACCCCACCATACAGAATACACACACCCCAAAAAAAACAATAAAGTATAAGATTTAAAAAAGAAATTATTTAAAGGGTGAAACAATTATATTTTAAATAATTGAAAAAGTAAATACATTACATCATGATTTGGCTTTACAGGTAAGGTTGCTATAAGAGGAAATTTTATAACCTTGATTGAATGCAGTGGCAAAGAATAAAGATAAAAACTGAAAAATCTAAGCACCCATCTCAAGAGTTAGAAGGCAAATAAATTAAGCCAGTTATCTCACAGAAGAAGAAAAGAAATAAAAACATACAAATACCAAAAATAGAAAATAAACACCAGAGGGCTCAAGAAAGTCAAAATTCAGTTTTTTAGAATATTACTTTTTGTCAGGAGAAGGAAAAAACAAGATTCCCATGTCAGAAATAAAAAGAATACTATCACTAAAGATGGAATAATGAGATAATAAGAATCTTACAAACAAGTTTACTCCAAAAAAATTAAAATTATTCATGAAATGAAAAAAATTTCAACAAAGAGTAGAATGAAAAGGACATTATGGTAAGTGAACTATGTCAGTTACAAAATATGACATATAATGTCATTCCATTAATAAGGAGTGCTAGAAACACAGAAAAGCAGTTGATATTTTGACAACTCAGAAGCCTGACTACCTCAGATGAGCATTGTCTTCAAAAGATCAAACGAACTTACCTGAATGGCGTAGACATTCCAGTTAGAAATGGGTGCATTTCCAGTGAATATACTCATTGAGCTGGATGCAAAGTTAAAATGTCAGTTGAATAAGTAAAAAAAACTGTAATATCATTATGATCACTCAAAATAAAATGAATATATAGGTGTAGATTTAAAACAAAATTTGTGCATAATATGACAATATGTACAAGAACAATATGTGGTAAACTACAAAATACTGATGAAATAAATCAAAGATACAAATAAATGAGGAGTCACCCATATTCATGAATTGAGGAACAATAAAGAAAAAAATCACTTTTCTCCACATTGATATAAATGTGTGTAGAAGTTAAAAGGTTGTTTAACCTAAAGCTTGCAAACTACAAGTCTATGAGGAAACTCCAGACTTGAGCTTTCAGGATCTGGAACTTCAATAGAAGCTGAGATATGCAGATAAAGCACAATGAGGTGTGGAAAAGATTTGCTTAAGGGAAATTAACATCCTAGCCTTAGAAGTATTTACTTCCTGGAACTTGTTTTTGCATTGCATAGCTTTGGCATGCAAACAACCTTTATCACCTTTCTTGCTAGTATATAATTTTGTACTTGGCTGAAAATAAACTTGTCTGAAGACTGATGTCTCTGGGTCCCCTGATCCCAGTCTCTCTCTCGTTTTACTTTAACATTCCTTAGGGTCATAGCTGCGGCCAACAAATGTGTAATGTAATTCCTTTTAAATCCCCATGGATTTTCTATACGTCAAGAGAAACTGATTCCAAAATTTATATTGATCATCCTGGGGCAAAATTCTTCTATATCTATGAACATGTTAAACTCATAAAACAAGTTATCTTCTTCTAAAATATGAAACATGGACAGTCATAGTATAAGCATTCCCCTTTCAAAAGGGACAGTTATAGGGGAAAATTAGGTCAAAAGCGCAAGAATGTCACAACCCTGCAGGGATAATTCCATGCGAATTCAATTTCTGTGATTAATCATCTGTTGCTCAATACCCTGTTCCCCGACCCACAAGATTTTGAATCGCTACTTCCCCAGTCTGAAGTGGCCCCTTTGACCCAAATCCCTGCAACCATGGCTCTTCCTTGGAGTCACTTTTCCTTCATATCTTCCTGTCTCTTTCCCTTTCAGTCAGTATGACGGTTTTTCTGCAATTGTATAATTCTAAAAAATATTTTCAGTTTCTAGGCACTTACTGGGAATTCAAGTTATGAGAGAAGAGTCTCCTCCACAGATTTTTTTCTGGAGAGCAGTAATTTTATTCCTGGCTTCTCCTGAGATAGTTTATTGGATCCATGCATCATGAAAGTAAGTTTTTCATAAAATGGCTGTCCAATCATACCTTAGATGCAGCCCCTCCGAAGCATGTTCTCTGAGTAGATTGAGAATATTCCAAATCATCTTTACTGGTTGAAATTTTGTATAAGTTCTTTCCTCAAATTATATTTTCCTCTGACACTTTTACTATAAGCAGTAAGAATAAACCAGAGCACACATTCTTTATTTTTCTTGAAAATCCTTTTACCTAAATATCTATATCCATGGGTTACAAATTCTTCCTTCCATTCCATAAAATGTAACTCAGTCATTTTACCTGCAGACATAAAATAACGATTGCCTTTGCTCCCACATCCACTAACATGTTCCTCATTTCCTTACCAGAAGCAACAGGTACAGGCTGCTATGCTACTGCACTAGAGTTTGGCCATTTTGGTTAATCTGATGGTACTAGAAGTATCAATGGAAAAGAGAAATGCTGTCTGGGGTTTTTGACAAGCTGCTATAGGACAGTCCTAGCACATAGCTTTAGGATAGTGCAGCAAAGTTATGATATCTCTACAGTTTACTCTCCTTTTGTGAAAACTCATTTACATGATATTGAATCTTATTAGAGATTGACTGCTTACACTTTGGCTCCTAAGTTACCATGAGACCTAAGTTGCCTGTCATTAGCAGGGTTTGATTGAACCCACCATGCCAGAAAATTGGACATGCAAGCCAATATTCCATTATAAAAATAGAAGTGGTATATGCAAGTCAGGAGCTAAATAGCTCTTTGAAACACAAGTAAGTTTCATGATGCCCTTTGACTCACTCTTGTCATATTACCTTCTCTTTCCTGAACTACAGCTATGGACACTTAGGAATTTCCTTATGATCAATTGACTGAGGAAGAGAAAGCTCAGCCCTGGAATACAGACAGTTCTATATACATTGTATATATAATCACCTGAAAATGGACAGCTGCATCAGTAAAGTCCATTTCTGGAACACTCTTGAAGGACAATGGTAAAGAGAAATCCTTCCAGTGGCTGTAATTCCAGGTAGTGCACCTGACTGCTCATTCTGCTTGAAAGGAAGGATGGTTGGAGGTGAATTTGTATACTGTTGATAGGCTGTCGTCAATGGTTTGGTTGAATGGTCAGGGGTTTGAAGAAACTTGATTTGAAAATTGATGTTAAAAAGACCTGGAAGAGAAGAATGAAGGTAGATATTTCTGGGTGGTCAACAAACATGACCTTGTGTCACATGTGATACCAGAGGGTAAAGTCAATAGAGAAAGATTTTAATAATGAGGTAGATATGATAATCCATTCTGTGGAAGCCAGATGGGTACATTCCACACCCCCTGCTATTATTCTCCAATGGGATCCTAAATGAAATGCTTATTGTGGTAGGGATGGACGTCATGCCTGGGCTCCAGCAACTTTGACTTCAACTCACCAAGGCCAACATGGCTACCACCACAGCTGAGTATCAATATGCCATCAGCAGAGATCAACACTTGGGCATCATATGAAAAATTATCTGAGGTAGTCAACCTGCTACCTGGTGGCAGGTTGATGGACCACTTTCATTGGAGAAGTGGTAGTGCATTGTTTTACCTAGAGAAGAGGTCCATTCCATTTATGGTTTTGCCTTCACTACATGGAAAGCTTCTGTTAAAACTAACATCTATGGACTTACAGAATGCCTTATACACCATCAAGTTATTCCACAGGGCACTGCTTCTGATCAAAGAACTTACTTCATGGTAAATGAAGTGTGGGAATGGGTACATGTTTATGAAATTCACTGGTTTACCATGTTTCCCATCATCGTTAAGCAGTTGGATTGATAGAAAAACATAATTAGTTTTTGAAGACGAGATGAGTAACAACATTTTTGCAGGCTTGAAGCAATGTTCTTCAGGAAACTCTGTAGGTTCTCAATTAGGAGCCACTATATATTGATGTTTTCCCATAGCAAGGATTCACAGATCCAGGAATCAAGTGGAAGAAATGAGAGTGACACCACTTATTATCTGTACTGATTCACTAGAAAAAAAATTTTACATCCTTACCTTGAAATTTTGAGCTCTACTGTTGTACAGCTCTTAGTTCCAAAAGGAGATGTGCTTTCAACAGGAGACACAAAGATTCCATGGAATTGAAAGTGAAAGGTGCCACTTTAGTTTCCTCCTGGCTCTGAATCAATAAGCAAAGAATGGAATCACTGTCCTGGCTGGGTGATTGGTCCTGAGAATGAAGGGAAAATAGGACTATGACAAAAGACAAATGGAAGTAATGAAGAATTTGCCTGGAATACAGGAGATTAACTGTGGTGTCCCTTTGTACTATGAGGCCCTGTGTGAAAAGTCATTTGAAAACTGCAACAACCCAAATTGAGCATGGTAAACTAATGGCCCAGAAACTTCCAGAATGAATGTTTGAGTCAACACATCAGGAAAAGGACCACACCTGCTGAAGTGCTTACTCAGGATAAAGGGAATATGGAGGGTATATTAGAATAAGGTAGCTAAAAATAAAAGCTGCAACTGCATGTTTAGTTATAGAAAAGAGGATTATAATAGCTATGCAATTTTCTTCCGTGTCTTATCACTGTTTGAATATATATATACAAAACAAATATCTTTGTTTTCTTCTCTATTGTAACCCCTTATTGTACAATATAGTTGCATTAACTTCATACCACAATATTTAAGGTATGGGATATAAAATTTAAGAATGAAACCTACCCAATGACTTGAACACTGTTCTGGGAAAGTGAGTTTTCTCCAGTTATGTACAAAATAGTTTTGTATTGTTAGGCAAAAATATAATTGCTATTGTTTTTATTTAGAGATTAAGTATGCTAAAGGATATATATATGGGTGCCAAGTTAACAAGGGTGGACTGTGATATTTAAGTTCACGTGCTAACTTGGTCCACTTTTGGTGCCTTACTGTTTGGTCAGGCAAGCACTGACCCGATTGTTACTGTGAGAATTCAAATCATCAGAAAGTTAATTGCATTTATGACTGAGTATAACTAAAATCAATTGAGGAAATTGCTTAAAAAATGAGAGAAGTCACATCAAGTCAGTTGAAGGTATTAAAAAAAGAAGTGATTATTGCAGCTTTCAGAACAGAGAATTTCCATGTTTACTACAGCCAGCTAACTTCTGGGGAATTCATAAAAAAAATTATTATAATTCCCACCTTGAGGCCTGCCCTATGGAATTTGTACTTCTCCAAAAAGTACAAAAGTCCAAAAGACTCTACAGTCTTTTGAACCAATTCCTATTTAAAAAAACAAACTCATAATATTTACATTATACATACATATACATGATATATATATGCATTCATATATATATGCATATGTGTATGTGTGTGTACATATATATACATATGTATATATATATATAGTCTATTCCTGTTTCCCTAGAGGAAGACCTTGTCTAATAAGAGGGACACTATTTTGCAATAATCTTCTGAGTCCTGAAAACCATGGGCAATGGCAGCCAATGAAGCCGCATATAAGGCTCTTCTTCAGTAACTGTGGAGACACAGCTAAGTCCTCCTTTAATTCCTTTGATTTCTCTTTAGTCCCAGGGAAGAGAATAATGACCCAAACCAACCAAAACTCCTCAGGGAGCCTATGTGAAGTCCCAAGGTAGAGGACACCTACCGAGGTCTCCAGACTATTTTAATCATGAAAATAATTTCCATCTGCAATGAATATCTCAGGCTATGGCTTTCCAAGCACCTTGACAACAGGGAAAAAAGATATATGGACTAAAAGCATACACAATGAATTTGGTGCATGCAGCACGGTGACCATGGAAACCTATGACACAGGGTCAGCACTGATGGTTTCAAATTACCATCATTGAAGAGATATCTTTGTTTATTTCATTAAATTTCAGTCAAATTATGCACAGGCTGCAATATCCATCCTTACCTACAAGAAGCACGTGCAGGAAAATTTAACTAATATTAAATTCCAGGAAAATACAGACAAACGGAATATAAGCCGTGAATACATCTGTGGAAATAGCCATGTTTTTCTTCACTTGTCTCCTAAATAATCAAAATGTAGGCCGCAGAATTTCATATTTTATTTAAGAGTTTAGGTGTTTCTATAATCAGAGAGAATATATTTATTTAGATATTCATTTGGCAGATAGGAGGAATGACTATTCTTTGAAAATTAACACCACAATGTAAATATTTATTCATGAATTCATTTATTTCATAGTATCATTTTTATACTGCAAAAATAATAATTCAGTTAGAATTAGTTATCTCCAAATACCATCTAAATTTTTAAAAATTTTAAAAGTTTGTAATATTAATTTTTTAAATGTAGAATTAAGTAAATGTGACATGCCTTAAAAAAAAGGAAAGGATTGTCTATAAGGGATGATGTTGCCCTGAATGTTTTATCAAAACTCAACTTATGGAGCAGGGTGATGGCATCTTAGTGGCAGAACTCTGACCTGTCATGCTGGAGACTGGGCTCAACTCCCGGTGCCTGCTTATGCAAAAAAAAAAAAAAAACTCTCCTAATACTATTTTTAAATAGTTCATTTAGTTTGTATGTGTGTTTATGAGCATGAGTGTGTGATGCCTGGAGAAAATTAACTAATAAATTGTTTTCCTAAGGAAATAGGAATCCTGTTGGGTCCTTGGTTTTAATTGAATGACATAAATTTTAATGTTCCTGTTAAAGAATGAAAGAATTAAAATAAAGAAAAAAGTAGTCCAAATTCTTTCATCCAAGCCATTTGCTTAACGTAAAGATTCTAAATGTATTACTGGACATAATATTTTTCAAAATATGTTTGAATAGTTATATAGCCTGCAAATATTACAATTTTATCTTTTTCTTTGAGAAATATAACAAACAGTTTAACATTTTGGGGGGATTTATATAAATAGAAGTGCAGCTAAAATGTACCCTAACCACATTAATATTCCATGACATATTAAATAGTTCTAATTAATAATTTCTATCATACATATAAATACTAAAATACTACATATTGTAACAGCAGTATACCACAGTAAAATTTAGTATGTGGTTTAAAGCTTATATGGTTTTTCCAACAGCAATGAATTCAAATGACTGCATTTTAGGCTTAGCTCTCCTTCTGATTGTTATTCAGGAGTTTTTAAGTTTGTGATTTTATACTAGGGACTTTTTCAAAAGCATTGAAATAAAATTATTTTACATATGTATTGAGGTATTATGGATGCTAAGAAAATTTTACTTTACACTTATCTTAGCATTCTAGCACTTTAGCACTTGTATTCTAATATGGTTATTGATAATATGCTATTTTTCAAAATGTTTCTAACTCTTCTTACCTATATTTGTTTCACTATTCCTAACCACTGCTTTTCTTAAAAAAAAACAAGTCACAGATTAGGTAACTTAACAGAAAATTTAAAAACAACATCTCTTTCCTGTAGATATTGTATCCCACTCATTTTGTTTCCTGAATATAGAATTTAATCCATTTACCACTCTCCCGCAATGCACTAATTCATGGCATGAATCGGGGGTTCATGAAATTAAAGTTATATGCATCCCTTTGTTTCAATGGGGATTAATCATTGTGCTGAGGAACTCCAATCTGGGAGCCTCCAAAGCACTGGCCTCCTCCTGTTTTAGACTGTTGATTCCTCAAGAAGCTCCAATGAGGAGAAAATGCCCCATTCTTCCACATAATGATATTATATGTATTAGTGTGAGTTGTGGTCATCAACATCAACCTACAGGTTTCAAAATTAGGGCACAAAAAGGGTGCTGTACAATGGGAAAGCATCTTACTCCCTCAGTTTCTTCATCTGTAAAATGTGAACTACTGGAATATTTCCACTGGAGATTTTTAACTTGTCAATCCAATGAGATAATAAAGGCTTAGAATGATACCATGTTTTTCTCAACTAATATTTTCTGGTTTTGTCTAGGATCCATTAGCATCATTGGAATATGAATATAAGAATATCCATTTCTTGCTTCTTGCTCATCTCTCACCTTTCTAGTCATTATCAATTCACTGCAGATTGGAAAGGATGATATATGGATGTAAAGAACCAAACAACAGTGCAGGAATTCATTTTTCTTGAATTTTCTGGTGGCCCCCAACTGAATCTCACATTATTTGTCTTGTTTCTTATTATGTACCTGCTCTCTGTCACAGGAAACACCCTCATAATTTACATTGTCCTCATGGATTCCACACTACAGATGCCCATGTACATTTTCTTAGGAAATTTGTCCTTCTTAGAAATCTGGTACACCACAGCTACAGTGCCCAAACTGCTGCCGATTTGCCTGTCACATGTCGTCACAATCTCTGTATCAGGTTGTGTAACCCAGTACTACTTTTTTTTCTCCATGGGGGCTGCAGAGTGCATCTTACTTGCACTGATGGCCTATGACAGGTACCTGGCAATATGGAATCCTCTGCACTATTCACTCCTCATGAGTGTTCCCATTTGCCTAAGGTTTTCAGCGGGATCTTGGATTGGGGGCTTCATTGCTCCTCTCCTACCTACCATACTTATTTCTCACCTCAACTTCTGTGGCCCCCAGAAGATCAATCATTTTTTTGTGACTCAGACCCCATTTTCAAACTCTTATGCTCAGATACATTCTTAGTGGAGGCTTTGGGCTACCCTTGCAGCTCTGTAGTGATCTTAGGTTCCTTCCTGCTTACCATGTCCTCCTATGGACAAATTACTGTCACCATTATAAGGCTGTCTTCAAGGGAGACTGTGAAGAAAAATTTCTTCACCTGTGCTTCCCATCTCACAGTGATCATGATATGTTATGGCACCATCATTTTCGCCTGTGTCTGTCCTCCAGCCAAGTGCAATTTCACCATCGGGAAAGTGGTGTCAGTGTTTTACTGTGTGGTCACCGCACTTGCTAACCCTCTCATCTACACCTTGAGAAACAAAGATGTGAAGAAGCTTTCAGGAAAATTCTAGCACAAAAGAGATTACTCTTAGCTTGAAACGTGCAGATGTTTTGGGAGATCAGTTGAGATGAGCAGCTTAGAGTGGATTTCCAAACTACATTTGGGAATTGTAAGTACTGAAAAATTATATTTACTATAAATAATAATATGGACACAGTCTGAACTTTAATTATCAGTTAGAATCATATTCAAATAGGTGTTCTGTACTTATTTCTTAATAATGCAATAGTGAAATGTGAAAGACGTAGAAAGAGAATTAACACAAGTTCCCTTTGCACATCATACTCAAAATCAGCAAATTCTAATTTATTGAAATTTAATTTGTCATTTAAATGTTTCAATAATATATACATTAACAGCTTTATTAACAAAAAATTTTAAGAAATTCTCTCTGATAAAGGGAATTTTTTAAAATCAAAAGCATGCATATTAAATAAACATTGAACACATCCTATGAACTGCAAATTGTTCCTTGGCATAGGTATCTATTTATGAATATAAACACACACACATATGTATAATATATATATATATATACATAGAATTTATTAGAAAAATGCATAAAATATCATATAATCAGAGTTTTTCTTATAATATGTCATGAATAAATGGGTCCAAAGCCTGGATTTCTTTACAATAGTAAGTATAACAGTTAATAAGTTGAGGGGGAAAAAAGCAAAACTAAGAATTATAAAGTACAAGAATGGAATATCTAACATTGTACAGCTACTAATGAATCTTTGATTCTTATGCAGCCAATCAACTAAGCAAATATTAGTGCAATTTAAACTAAAAAAATGCAGCCTTTCTATTATGTATCATCTTCCTAGGTGAATGGGAAGACTATAATTTTCCCTACGTTTTAATACGGTTTAGGAACTAAAGGGAAAGGAAGGGTAGTGGAAGAAAGACAAACGTAATCTAGGTTTCTCAAGTGAAGTGAGCCATAGGATGGCCTCCCACAGCTTCTTTGTTCAAAATTTGATCCGTGGAGCAGCAGCACCAGGTTCATTTACGAGCTTGTGAGGAATGCTTACGCATTTATGAAATTATTCTCAGGCTGCATCTCAGATCAACTGAGGGACACTCTTCTTTTCAACCAGATCCCCAGGTGATTGGTATACACATTGAATTTTATGAAGCACTATTTTGAGCAGCCAAGCTTTAGTACATGTTCTAATAGAGAATAAAATGAAGCTAGGAGCTCATGGTCTATGCAAATGTCTGAAGCTTGTCTCATTCTTTTAGCATATGGTTGTATGGAAATATGAAAATTTTAATTATTTTTTCTGAGTGCCTAGTCAGTTTTCATTTAAAATGAGGTATAAATTGACAAATACTATTGTCAAAATTACCTCTGCTTATAAATATGAACTTTAGGCCATACTTCTTTCTTAAGCTTTCAATTCCATCAGAATCTCAAAAGCTAAATAAAACTATAAAATAATAGTGGAGGGTTCTGATCAGAACTGCAATTTCTGTGTGTCCTCCCAACTGAAGGAAGAGATTCTTATTGGATTTAATGTTATCAATCTTTCCAAAATCTGAGTCCTTTGAATGAAGTATGTTAATATATACATATGTAACTCAGTTGACACTTTGTTACTTCTCTCCTAAAATTTTGTTTTCTCTTTTTGCAAGGGTGAAACTGGAACTGTAGGTGAGTACCTACACCAAACTGAGACCTCATGGATCACAAAATCATTCCCAAATTGAAGACTTACAAATTAATCTCAGTTGTCCCATTCATTAATTTCATCCTAATATTTTATTATTGTTAATTTTTAGATCTAGTTTCTGTTTAAATAAAGTAAACAAGGAATGTTTTGCTGGATATGGACAATTTGGCAACAATGCCAGTTATCACATTTTCTTTATGAAGAATGCATTAAAGCTGATGATCCTGGATCATGGAATAAATAAAATAAAATGAAATCACAATTTGAGAAAATCATAAAATAATAATACAAAAAAATGCAAATGCAAGGGAAAAAGAATAAAAGTGAGTTTCAAATAACGTTTTATTTAACTTTGAATATAAAAGGAGATAGTATTTGAAGAAAATTCTGAAAAGTAAAGACAATCATATTTTAAGGACAGGAAAATATTTACTCACGGCAGTTCCTTAAATTTTGATAGGAGTTTGGTATGCATATTTTTCCAGCTAGGTCGAGTGTGTGTGTATATAATTACTGTTTATAAGTAAGCAAGTTCCCATGTTATAAAATTATTTTTAAACATCTTATGTGTTGGGCTATGTTGGGAATTTACTAGATTAAGTGTTATTTCTATCTGGAATATTAAATTTGTATTCATATACATATTAAATTTGTATTCATGTATGTTACTTCAAACTACTGCTGTGATGAATTTCCATGTAAAATATTACTCTTTATCACTGATCATTTCCTTTTCAAAACAGGCTTTATCTGCAGAAATTACCATGTACAAAAGTAAATTTGTAAAAAAGTAAAAGTAAATTAAATCAAATTTAGCTCACCACCTCAAAGTTGGTCTTATATTATGACCCCCACCCATTTAAGTTGGAAAACAAACACATTAGAATCCTCCTCATAATCCCTCCTTGTCATCTCTTACTCCATCATGGTTCACAGCTAATCAGTCACCAATACTTGCTTATATTTGCTACCAAATTCTTTTGGAACATAAACATATTTCCATCTCCAAGACCAATACCAGAATCTGAGCTATGGCTGTATTTCAGACACCACAGTTATCTCTTCATGGGTCTTTCCAGTTCCTCCTTTTGCATCTTATAAATGACACTCCATGCTTCAACCAGAGTAAATCTGTTCTAAGATTAACTAGATTTGGTTTCCTTTCTTCTTAAAACTGACCAGTACAATTGCATTTTTTAAAACAGCAGTCCTAACCTAAGAACTCAGCATGATGTCTCATCTTCATGTTCCCTCTCAATATCAGAGTCAAAGCCACAGTACTTGTCTTCTCACAATATACTTGTCATGCTCCTTCCTTAAAAAATCTTGGCATATGGCATTCATTCCACCAGAAAAAGTCTTCTCACCTTAAGAATCAGATTGTGCACTCATCCTTCAGGACCTCCCCTCATGCATCACCTACTTAAGGAAAATTCCCTGATCTCATTAAAAAAGCAAAGCTCTGTAAACCACCTTTTTCCACCAGTTACATTTCACTCAAATTTTTTCCAGCACAATTTCATATCTTCTATATGATAATAATATCATCTGATTTATTTAATTTTCTTTTATTTTATATCTACAATTAAACTGTGTCGCTTGTTTCAGAAATCAACACCATATAAAAGGGAAATATACAGACATGTTTATTTTGTATTCAATACTTTGGGTGATTTATATGTATTAAAATACAGTATTGAAAACTGGATATTTCCCATTCTTGTCCTATTTTTTGCATGGGCAGGCACTGATAATCAATCTTGGATCTCTGGTATGGCAGGCAAGAATTCTGCCTGCTGCGCCACCACCTTACTGCCTCAATTCCTGCATTTTCAAGAAAAACTGCAAGAATGAAACTTATGCAAGTATCTTAAACATGAATATCAATGTGCGCGCTTGTATTTCTGCATATGTGTGCATATGTGTATATGACTAATTCTCAGGCATGCAACTATTAGTTCAAGAGATAATGCATTAATAAATTTAACAGATGCTGAAGATATTTCTTCAGTAGGTACTGTAAACTTTTTCATATCCAGCAATGATGTTTAATGTCCAATGGCTATGAAAGAATGGCATTCACTCTGCAGCTTATTGAGAGATATTTTCTTCTAAATGCTGGATTTTGATACTCTGATAGGTGAGAAATGTTTTGATTTACAAATCAGTATTGACAAAATTTTTTTTTAATTTTACATATATATTTAAGAGTGAGGGTAAATTTGTATTTAATATGTGTAAATCTTTTTTCCTATGTATTCCTCATTTTATGTTGTTATTGTATGCTTTTGTCTCAATTTCATTATATTTATAAGTACCATTAAATTATATTTAATATGAATTGCAAATACTTTGTCTGACTGCCTATTTTAATTTTTTCTCTTTTTTGTCAAAAGTATTTGATTTTATTTACTGCTATACTTACATATTTACTTTTGACTTTTATTTTTTAATGTGATTCAGAAATACCCTGCTTAGCAAATATTGCAATGAATTCCCTATGTTTTCTTCTTGAACTCTTATTTTTTAAATTAAATAAACAGCAGAAAATGCAAACATTACTTTTATTTATCATTCTGTTCTGGTAAGCCTGTTTGTGATCTGAAGTGTAAATCATATATATATATATATATATATATATATATACTTTATCATATGTGATTACACACATGGCAAAACTGTATTCATCCCAACATTAGGAATCAAATTATCAATGATTATCAAATATTATATTACCACAAATATTGGATCCATAGTAAATAATTATGAACTTTTCAATCAGTACTAAATATTTTAGATTCAATCCACTTCATTTTATCACTGATCATTTATCATTTTATAGCTGTCAGGATGAATTCATGTCATCATTCTTATTCTTCAGATATTTATTAACTATATTTAACTTGATTTCTTGATTTTATTATTTAAAAATGAAAACAGGACCTATATTTCTTAAGGTTCACATTTTAATGACATTCATATGCAATATGTCAGCTAATTTATGTTGGCATAATATCATTAAGTGAATGAGACTTCAAATATGCGGACAATTTCTCAACAATATTCTTTTATATTTCAAGAGTATTGTACTATTTAACTGTTTTATTTTAAATATATTTTTGACTATTTCAACTTTCTTGTTGCTTTCTTAATTAATATTATTTTATACTATTTTCTAAATGGCTGTGTCTCCTACATATGTTATTGATATCAGCATATTAAAATCCAGCTCACTTCCTTAGTTAATCTTCTCAGTGCATGGGGTAATATTTCATGTGATTCAACTGGTTTCCAGGTAGACAATCACAGTAACTGAACCATTTCCCCTGCTGATAAATAAAGAATTTTCAATCTACACTCTAACATATTCTTTTACTTTTCCTTCTTTCCAGTATTTCAGAAAATTTATTTCCTTTGTTTTGTTTGAGAATATCTTTATCTTGGCTTTATTTTGTAGAATATTTTTAGCATACCGAATTTTAATATAACAATTTTTATTCTTACTTCTTTCCAATATTTTGGACATAAAATATCATGGTCTTGATTTTATGGCTTTATAAATGTGAACTTTTCCTCTGGATTCCTTTAAAATATTTTTATATTTGTACTTAGCTTTTCTTCAGTTTTTTCTATATCCTGTGTTGTAATATACAGAGTTTAAAATTAAATTTTGGGAATGGAGAGGGAATATTGGTGATTTTTCATCTGAAAATTTGCCATAAGAACAGAATGAAACCTCTTATAGGCTTTTGTAGTTCAAATTACAGGATGATTCTAACATCTACATGGAAAGGCAAAATATATAAAACATCCAAGAAAAAATTATGAATTAAGAATGAGGTCAGAAGACGTATGCCACCTGATTTCAACAACTATGTTTAAGCTACAATGTCCAAACTATTTCAGAGGGTGGTGTGACATTGGCTCTGTGGCAGAATTCTCCCTGCCATACCAGAGATCCGGGTTCAACTCCCAGTGCCTGACCATGCAAAAAAAAAAAGAAAACTGTTTGATATTGGTGGAAAAACAGGCACAGTTAAGAGAATGAAGAGCTCAGGAGCACACAGAAGACATACACCACCTGATTTCACAACTACATTTAAGCTACAATGTCAAAACTATATTGGCAGAGAAAGAGGCACAGTTAAGAGAATAAAGTGACAATGGACACACTGGAATAAAAAAATTGCCTAATAATGCACTATCTAAAATTCCCAAGGGCAAATGGTAGGTTTAAGTTAGACTGCATTTATAATTGTATTAACTGCACTAAGAGCTCCTAAAAATCAAGAATAACAACCTGAGACATCCAGGAAAGATTCAGAGTAGGGAACTCCAGAATGCAGTCATCTGACCAAAACAACTATTGAAAAGGCAGGAACTGCTGAAACTACTATTTTGAAACTATAGAGGCCACAAAAACACTGTACAACCTCCAAGGCAGATCAGGAGGAAGAGGCTCATAAATTACAGCACAGAATCCTAAATTGCTCTCTCTATGCAGCGGTTATCATTGCCCACCATATACGTGCACTAGAGCCTTCCCAGGCCCTTGTTCACTGCTGGGGATGGACAGGGACACAAAATAATCTTCTTCAAGAACAATCTGGTAAGCAGATTGATGATCATGGTTTTTGATGACTGAAATCAGATGATTGGTTTCTGTTTCTGAAGGCTGCTATTGTCTCACCTCACCTTGGAAAAATATTACAGCACTCATTGTTTCAGCACTATTTGGACATCAGGAGAGGGTGTGGAGATATGAAGATAAAGTTCTTCCTCAGTGCTGTAGTGGTTGAAAATATGCATGAAGTGGGCAGGCTAGGAAATCTCACCCTCGCAATGCCGTTGGGGTGGCCCTTTCCTCAGTATACTTTGGAACTGGACTGTGCCACTTTGTGGACCTTGGCCCCTTTTTGTACAGGAAATCTGACTCAGGAAATATTTCTTCAGGGTGAACTTACTCCCCCAGTCTACTTTTTAGACAAAAGGACCTTCAGAAAATTAAAGTGGTGCTACAAAATTATGGAAGTGAACATTCTCTGACAAAGGCCTGTGGACATCAAATACTTGAGAGACAGAGGTCAGGTCTGTCTCCTAGGAAAAATGGGTAAACCACATTGCTATAAATAGTAGAACTCCAAATAATAAAGGAAAGAGAGATCTTTAACAGGGTGAAATAATCAAACCTGGAAGTAGTTTCATAAATTACATATGTGAACATATTGTTATCTAGTTAATTACATGGTATATATTTCCAAAAGTATTATACACAGGGATTTTCAAGGAACACATGTGAGAAAAAATATATAAAGAATTAAGAGAAGATATGGAGAATTGGATGCAAGTTAGGTGTACAGTACTAAAGAAACTATAAATAATAGAAAAAACACATGATATAAATATCACATGCACATATATATTATTTATGCATTGAATTATATGTATTTAAACTTCTGATTTTATTCTTTGTGGTTGTATATATATTCAATTAAACATTATTACATATTTTAATCTCAAAAACAAACAAACAAAGAAGAAACAAACAAACAAAAATTCAAGAATGGTTCAGTGGCAGAATGCTCACCTTCCTTGTGGGAGACATGCTCTTGATTCCCAGAGCCTGCACCCAAAACTAAAATTTTAAAAAATGGTGCTGCAATAATGGGATACTCACGTGGAAAAAGAACGAAATGTGACCCTGGTTACACAGCATAAAAAAATCAATATTGCATATTTTATAAAAATATAGGTAAGAGTTAGGGCATAATTACATATTAGAAAACATAGCATTGGAAGGGTGAGTATAGATATAAAAGAAAATATTTCATATTTCTGTAACTGAAAAAGGAATTCAATTCTTATTAAATTAGCTTAGTAGAATAGATAGGCAATATTTAAAATAATTTTAAGACCCTTTGAAATATAAGCAAACATACAATAACCATTCGAAAATAACTTACAAAATAACAACAGGCAGAAATGTCTGAAGAACACAAGGATTTTAAAAGATATATGTGTACCAACATTAAGTAATAAACAAATTTCCTGTCAGTTTTCAGAATTATTTTGAATAACCATTGATAATTAATCGCTTATGCTAAATAAAAATAAGCCATTCTCTTGCACTTCTGCAAATTCATAAAATATAAAAGTACAAAAATTATTAATAAACCACAAAGAAATATAAAAATCCTCAATAAATACCTTAAAAATTTGCCTTAAAAAAGAATGGGGACGATGACAAAAATAAGTAACTGTCAATATTGTTAACCCCCATTTCAAGGAGATGAGCAAGAACTTACTCTTGTTTTATCTGTAGGAAGGGAGAGTATGTAAGCCCAATCCATAAATTCATTTGATCATAAAATTCAGTTATATTCCACTAAAATACCATGGTTCTTCAATGCAGTATTAGTTTTGCTATTAACTTACTATCCAAGGAAGATCCCACATATTTTAATGAGAGAATAGTCTATTTTCACGAAGTATTGAAAACTCTGGTATAGGAACTATGTGTAGCTTTTAATGCAGAGGATTATGGTTGACTTTTTTGCCCAAAAACTAAAATTAATATGAGATGTAGTAGGTGGTAAGAAGGCTTTGATTAGCCCTGATTGATTATACTTTGATTTAAAATATGCTGGATAATAAAGAAAACAGAAACAATTTGGATGGAGGATATTTATTTATTTATTTATTTGTAAGGGGATAAATTAAATATCTGAAGTTCATTCCCTCAGATAGTATAACTTTCATTTAATTTATGATATTTTACTTTAGACAATGTGAAAGAGGAATCGCCCAGATAATCAAAGATATTTCCAAGCTCTGGGTGAAAAAAAGAAGTTGTATAAATGTGAATATTAAAAGGAGAGGTGAAAGGGAAAGCCTTATAAATATACATTCCCCTCTGGAGAAAATGTCTTCAGTTTTCATGTTTGGGATTAAATATAGCATAAGAATAACTTTCTTATGAGAAATTTAACAAGTTGGGCCTTAGATTCTGAAACTTAGATTCTGAAGCATATATTAAACTGCACATTTTTATCTTCACTTTTTTGAAATTTTGTATATTTGAATGACATTAATTAACCTATTCTGTACCCATAAACCATAATACGCAAATAAATGGCTTTGTTTGTGTAATTTACTTTCCACCCACTTGGGAAAAAATAACAACTTTTAATTAACCTAATTTAACATCCTAATTATGTATTTATTTGATGATATATATGTATATGCATAGGTGTATGTATGTTAATAGGTATATTTTATGTATAAATTATAAAATATATTTAAACACATCATCCTAAGCACATCATCTGGTATCTATTCATATATATATTTGAATGATTAAGATGGGAAATGTTGGATTGCATATGTCATAATAGAATAAAATTTTTAAACATATTCATGAAACTACTCTACACAGTGAATGCTAAGTAAACAAATGACTTTAGTTAATAGTATAATTATAAAAATTTGCTGTCATCAAATGCTCCAAACTAATGCAAGATGTTCTTGATGGGCTTTTGTATGGGAATCCTGCATTTCATGTATGGTTGCTATGTAAACCTAATACCTATTGATTAAGAAAAAAGTTTAAAGTGAAAGAAAAGTTAAACCTTCCTAGAATTTAAGGATGGCAGAGAGAGAGGGAGAAAGACCAGAAGTAAGTATACCAAAATTTGAATAATCAAAGTGTCATAAAAGTGAAGATGAAATTAAAAGTAGAAGAGGAAACAAATTAATGAGAATTTTGAAATGCCATATTTAAGAAGAGCCTGTGGAGGACTAAGGAAAGTAGCAATTCTTTAAAAATATACAGCTGATTTTGAAAATCTATGATAACATTAAAAATGTTTTTTATTGAGACACTGGGATAATTGTATGCTTTCCATGGCTAGTTTAAGCAGTCAGTGGGCAAGTACATTAACTACAGTTGATAGGGCATGTCTCTGGGACAGACCCACTCAGGGGTAAGAATCTGGCTTCAACATCTTCTGGTTGCTCTTATTTATAAAGATCTAATGTGTCCATAAAGTACACTAATTTTAGTTATGAAACTGATTAACCCTTGCATATATGCACATCCAGTTAAATGCCACCTACATCAATATATAAAACATTTTTGTAATCCAAACAGTCCCTTATTGCTGTCTGTCATCATTGCCTCAAGAAGGATCACCATTATTTTCTTAGGATGAACTATTTTGAACTTTATGTAAATGAGATTGTTCTGCCTTGTGTTGGTTTGAACCTGTTACGTACACTAGATAAGGCCATGTTCTTTCTTTCTTTTTTTTAGTTGCATGGTCCAGGAATTGAACCGAAGTCTTCCATGTGAAAGGTTAGATTTATACCATGGAACCACCCATGCATCCCAAACCATGTTCTTTTAATCCATTACTATAGGTGGAGAACTATAGAGAGCTCAGAGGGAAGCACAGAGAGATGGTTGGATATAACTTAGAGAGGAAAGGGGCAAGCACACACTAGTCATGTGCCTTCCCCTGTGACAGATGAACCCTGGATGCCAGCAGCCTTTCCTTGGAGAAAGAATCATCCCATTGATACCTTAATTGGGACATTTTCATAGCTTTATAACTGTAAATTTTAAAACAAATGTATTTGTTTAAAAACAAACAAATAAAAATAAATAAACAAATAAAAGCCAACCCATTTCTGATATGTTGCATTCCAGCAGCTTTGGCAAACCAAAGCAAATATTGTAGCAGTCAGGGCTCTGTGGGCAAATAAAACCAACAAAAGATATCTGTAAATAAGAGATTTAAAGAAGTGTCTTATGCAACCATGCAGAAGCAAGATTCCAAAATCCATAGAGCAGGCAGTGAGGCTGGCAACAATAATGAAAAGTCTAGCTGAATTCCACAGGAGAGCCTCACTGGCTGAAGAAGCAATGAAAATTCTTTCTCCCTTAAAAGTCTTCAAATAAATGGATCAAAGCCAATTTATTGGATTTCCTCATTTGTGGAAGACACACCCTTAATAAGTCATAGATGTCATCAGTCACAGATGTAATCATCTGTCTCATGATTTAGTAAACCAACCTTCTGGTTTATAAATCAGCCAAGATATACACTTGCTGTAATGGTCAGACAATGCTTGACTGATCAAGAATCTGTGTACCATGACCTAGCCAAGTTAATAACTGAACCCCACCATCACAAATGTATACTCTTGTATCTTGAATTTTGTTCTGTATGATATCTGTTAGGTTCATCCATGTCATTGTATTTAGCTGTTGTTAACATTTTATGACTATGTGGTATTACATTTCATTAATATTCCAGTTTATATTCTATTCTTCTGTGATTGGAGCTTCAGTAATTTTTCAGTTTCAGGATAAAGAGAATATATTTTTGTACATTTCTGTAATATCTTCGTGCATTTCTTTAGTTTTGCTTTGTTTGGTTTAAGCTCCTTTTGTTTCTTTCAATTCTAGGGTATAGGTACTGAAATAAAAATGAAACAGTTTCAGCAAATTTTTTGGACAAATGAACCCACAGTAATTCCACTAGCACACTCTTGAACAAGTCTCTATGTCTGATCTGTCACCTAAGATAACACAGTGTTGGTATTTTTTGTCTTTTTTCCTCTTAATTCCTAAATTATTAACATCTAATATTTTCACTTCTAAGTAAGTGTAGTGTATTTTGTTACTTTAATTCACCTACACTCTTTAAGGACAACTCTCATAATATGAAAACATGAGTGTCATCAATGTCTTGAATATTGAACTTCTTCCCAAGGATGTTGGACTCATACAAACACAGCAGAAACTGCACCATGGAAGGAACAGTTCTTATTAACAGGTTTGATACTTCCTGAGGATAAGCATGAAGAATGGAATTAATATCTTAAAGCATTAAAAAAATCTATTAAAAAACAATAAAACCAAAAAAAAGAAAAATCTATTACAAAATTGTTTTCTAAAAAAGCTTCTTCTTAAGGTTGCACTCATATCATGATCATAAAATCCATCGCAGCAGCTTGGTGGGTTCCTTCTATTTTCAAAACTATGACTGGAAAACAGCAATGACTTCATTTAATAGCTATTGCCAAAACAATTATGGTCACGGTCACAACAGGGAACTGTTCTAGCACCTGGAATTGAACACAGACCAATGTTGGGGTTATGCTGTTTGATGTGGTAACTGTTCTAGTTGACTAGATTTGGGAAATTGGCTATTATCAGATTCAGAGTTGATAGTGATGAGTCCCAATAAAGAAAACATTCTCACTAAGCTCATCATTATTTATTTTAAAAATATTCTCACATCTTTTTTACTGAACTATCTTATTTATGCAGAAACATAAAAGCAAAGAAAAGCACAGTTATTTTCACAATGAAATATGTCCAAATGTTCAGAAGGAATGACATCTTCAACATTATATGACAGAATGATTGCCACTTTGGTACAGCATAAATATGCATGCCATAATGTGCGTGACACTTTAGAGATTCAGCTTGTTTCTTCTCCAATGTCTCACCTTAGCATTGTACCTGATTGTATTTCCAATTTTCCTTTGAATTCATTGGGTTATGGGATGGTACCATTTTGGCTTCTTGGCCAGGGATTGCTTGATTTTAAAAGTCTTGTGTGAAGACATGTGAGGTGGAGGGTCAGACGTGCACAGCATAATAGCAGAAAAAACAAAAGCTCACTGACCTTATGTTCAAGTAAAAATATGAATGTGCCAACTTCAAATTGTTATTTGCCTTATAGATTTATATCTATATATATATAAATATATAGGTATTCAAATTGTTATTTGCCTTATAGATTTATATTTGATAAGCCTCAGGTGTAAAGAAGTTTATTAGACAAAATATTGTTCTAACGTGAAAAGCTACCCAAACCCTATACCTTAAACAGGACTAGCTTTTATTAATGGGTATTTATTAACTTGCAAGCTGACAGCTCTGAGGCTGTAAAAATGTCCAGATCAATGCATCATCAGAATGATATCTTCTTCCTGAAGTCCAGCTGTAGTTAATGCTAGACTCCTCCATCATATGGAAATGCACATGGTGGAGTCTATTGCTCTCTCACTTTTCTCCTTGGTCTCATTATTTTCAGCTACTTGCTTCCATGTTTTTTTACTTTTTGTGTGAATTTCATTTTCTTATATAGGTCCCATTAATAAAAGCTAACCCTGTCTAAGGTATAGGGTTTGGGTAGCTTTTCAGTAACAGGATTAAGATGCACCCTGAATAAGATGGGGTCACATCTTAAGATTCTAGTCACCAAAATATCATATTTACAATAGGTCCATATCCATATGAAAGAATTAATTTTAAGAACATACTTTTCTGGGAGTACATACAGCTTCAATTCATCACAAGTATAATGAGTTTTCAAATAATTATTAGCTGAGCCTAAGTGACCACCACTGTAATCTATCCTTTTTGCCTCTTAATGTAAACTCAAAAGCAGTTAAAAAGAAATAGAATGTAAATGAGGCAGTAAATTAAGATAATCTAAGAGAGGCACCATAGCTAAATTCTCCTATCTTATTTGAGCCATACATAACTGAGACTTAAATTTTTGGCTGTCTGGGATGAATCTCTGGAGCAGTGGTATGTAGAATGTTGATGATTACCTTGTGTGGAAATGTGGCAATGTGACTGGAATTTGGGATAGTGGAAGCAATACTACAAGATTCTTGAGTGCTTACCTCATAAACACCAGACCTATCAAATTCAGATATACTGTGCTATAGTATATTTAAATTTTCATGCAATCCATGATTATTATGAGGGTAATAAACAAACCTGTGCTGATACTATATTATTAGCAACCTTCTCACAGGTATTAAATACAGAAGTGAGTGAAACTACAAGACTTTACCATTTACAATCTCAACAGCTACTGTATGCAGTATGAAGCAGCAATTAGGTATGGTCTTGCCCTTTGTATTTTAAATCTATTTTTTTCTTACGTTGGTGTCTTCTTGGAAGTTTTGTGCCTTTTGGAAGAAATTTCAACAAAGCTTATATTTACAGATGTCTGCTGTTGGTTGTGTTTCCCTAGAGAATCCTGAGTAATTCAGCTTTGATTCGGAGAGTAGAGTTATTGAGAAACAAAATCTTAAGTATAGAACTTCTGAATTGGTTCTTGGGTGTTTGGAAATGATTGTTTATTCTGAATAGATTTAAAGGTACTAATGACTTTATGTCATGGTCAGGTTCATGGGTCAACTTGGTCAAGTTGTGGTACCTGTTTATCTGGTTAGGCAAGTGCTGGCCTGTCTGTTGCAATGAGGACATTTCATATAATTAGATCACGATCAGGTCAGCTGCATCTGCAGCTGATTCCATTTGTAACCAGCCAAAGGGGAGTGTCTTCTTCAATGAGTGATGCTTAATCTAATCGCAGGAAGCCTTTTAAGGAGGATTCAGAAGAGAAAGGCTCTATTCCTGCTTCAGCTGGCAAACCTCTCCTGTGGAGTTGTCCAGACTCTCCATCGGAGTTGTCAGCTTCACACCCTGCCCTGTGGATTTTTGGACTCTGATTTCCTGCAGTCATGTGAGACAATTTTATAAATTTTATATTTGCAAGTGTTCCCTGTTGATTCCATTTCTCTAGAGAACCCTAACTAATACACTCTATTTCCAATAATTAAATTAGCACTGATAGTCAATACAGTGATTTCACAATATATGTATGCAAGTTATTACCACTGGATATGCTATTTAAATGTTTATAAGAGGCAGGGCTCTGGGTGAGAGTGTTTTTGAAACTTTAGCAGAGTTCTGTGGAGTTAAAAGACAGTGATGTTTGCTAGTTCTTCCTCATTGTGCTGGATACACTCATAAAGGGATGAGTTGAACACTTCACATTTGCGTCTTAAACACCACATGAAGGGTGTAAAATTTCTATCTCTTTTCTGAAATGAAATCTTATTTTTTTCTCTGTTGCAATGTCAACTTGGTGAAGTGATGATGACCAGTTGTTTGTTCAGGCAAGCACTGGTCAACAATGGCTACAAGGATATTACATGGCTGATTGAGAAACTAGAAGGCTGATTATTAAATCATCAGTCAGTCAATTGCATCTATGGCTGGTTACATCTGTGATAGACTAAGATAGACCACCACAAATGAGACAATCCAATCATTCAAAGACTTTTATGGTTTTCACTGTTTATCCAGCCAGTAAGCCTCTCCTATGGAGTTCTTCTCCTATGGAAAACTCCATAGTTGGAGTTTTCCAGCTTTACATCCTGTCCTGCAGATGTAGACTCTACCATTTCCATGGTTTCATGAGACACCTTTATAAATCTCATATTTATACTTATCTCTTGTTGCTTCTGCATCTCTAGAGAACCCTGACTAATAAATTTCCTATGCTTCTTTCTCATTTACAAAAATTTTAGTGAATAATTTCATTTGATTATCATAATTCTTCACAATTTCCATTCATGTCTTATATTCTGAGGGAATACCAATTTTACCTAATTTCTGAGGGGTTTGTAATGAAAATTCACAATTTTTATCTCCAAAGCCAGTGCGATTTCTCAATTAAATTTTATAAAGCTTTTTCTGCAGATATTAGCACATTCAATGACAAAAATTCAAGAGTGATATACAGCTTGAAATGTTCCCAGAGAACACAGGATTTTTTGTTCTTTATTCTCCTCTAGGAAGGATTGTGCTTGAGCCAAGTTGAAAGTAAATGGTAACTACCATAATGTTTATATTGTAAATGAGAACAAGTCATACTCTTCTTTGGGAAATTTTGTTAGAGCTCTAAAGACTGACCACTGATAAAAGGTTCTTCTATTAATCATTTTCATAAGTAAAATGTTGTGTGAGATCAACGACACCTTGAGGCAACCTATATTCTGTCTCTGATGATACTGTATTTCATAATGAATTTGGTAATTACTCTTTAAAACATCACTATGGACATGAGATGGAATATGAGTCAGCCGGGTAAAATCAAGGTGTTGATTAGGGCTACAATCTTCTTTGAGAGTCAATGGTGCCAAATCATACTCCATGCTTCTTGGTAGAATTCAGTCCTTAGATGACTGAAATCTCTGTTTTCAGAAAGAGTAGCTCTGATATTTCCCTTGCAGTTGCTTACCACATGGTTCTCTCCACAATAAGTCAGTTTGCTTCTTTAAGGCCCACAGGAGAGCATATCTATTGCTTTGTCTCTATGATCTTTTTCTCCATCTAGACGTCTAGAGTTCCTTTTGAAATTCCTTTCTGATTACATCAGGGCTACACAGATAATTCCCTTTGATTAACTTGAATCAACTGGTGAGGGACATTAATTCCATCTGAAAAATTAATTCATCTATGCCATATAGCATCTTCTAATCACAGGAATAATATCCAGTTATTCCAGTAGAGTATACCCACACTTCATAGTAGAGATTTATAGATATCATACATATGAGGAAGAAGGAGTTTTTGCATTTATTATAGAATGCTGGCCACCACATCCAATATCTATACAAGAAAATATATTAGTAAACAATGAACTGACTAACAATGACCAATTGAAAATTTTGTTGGATACAAATTGTGTAATTGGCATCTTTGAAGAATAGAAAATGATAATGGGGAAGAAACACTTATTGAAATATTGACAAAAATCTCCCAATTTGGTAAAATAGATAAGTGTATAAACAAAAATGACTAGAAATGAGATACATAATGATAGGAATATATGAAATAAAAATTATTTATTATCAAATGAAATCATTGTAAAGAAAATACCAAGGGATCTATAAAAGAACTATTAGAAATCAAATATGAATATAAAAAAGTCACCAGATACAAGCTTAGTTCTAAAAATCAATCACATCTTATATAGTAGCAGCAAACAATTGGAAAATTGTATTACCAGTAATTCCACTTACTATAAAATGCAAAGCTATGATGTGTGTGTTGTTTTATTTTGGGGGGAGGAGTGCATGATCTGGGAACTGAACCTGGTCTCCCACGTGGAAAGTGAGCTTCCTACCATTGAACAACCTGTGCACCACAAAATTATGAGGTTTATGGAAAAGTAATAGTGAATCTGATAAAAAGCCCTCTAAATTGAAAACTATTCTATAGTGCTGAAAAATGTTAAAGAAATACAAAATAAATTGAATGAGATACAACGATAATTGACTAGAAGACTTTATATTGTCAAGATGATAATTTTTACCAAGTTGACATAGCGATTCCATGTCATCTCAGAGAACAAAAGCAAATCTTAAAATCAATTTGTTGACATTAACAATTTGATTCTAAATTTTACTTGGTAAAAGAAAGGAGAAACAAGAAACAATGAGATAATCTTGGTAAAGACAAAAAAATTCAGAAAACTTATTATACCTATTTCTAAGGCTTATTTTAAAAAGGCAGTAATAATTCCATGTTGTTTTGGAATAAATATAGGTAAATATATGTGAAGCACAAAGTAGCCAGTCGAGAGATAGAATAACTGATTGCTGGCAACAATGTCAAAACAATGGTAAGGAAATTAAATAAGGAATAAAACGTTTTCAATCTGGTGTCAGAATAAACTGAATAAATACTTGAAGGAAAATTGTAACCATACCTCCTGCTAAATACCTTCAAAAATTTATAGATGAATTGCAAAACTTAATCTAAAAGAAAAGTTCATGAGTTTCCTAAAGCAAAGCATCAGAGATATTTTCATGAAAATTTGAGTATGTAATGATTTCTTTTAGAAGATACAAAACACTAAGCTTAAGTGAAAAGAGTAATAAGTTGAACTTCCACAATATTAGAAACTTATAGTCATTAAGAGACACAATTGAAAAATAGAAAGGCAAGGCACAACCAGGAATGAAGTGTTCTCAACAAGCTTATGTAACATTAGAGGTATCCAGAATATACACATTCTATAAATCATTAATAAATACAAAGGAACCAATAAATCTAGCAAAGTATTTTTTAGACAAAAGAAGATATACAAATGAGCAATAACCATATGAAATACACCCAGCAACCTTTGTCAGCAAAGAAAATCTGTACTGTAGATATTGGTGCAAGTAAAAAATGAATGAATCCTGAAAACATATTGAGAAAAATAAATTGTTGCTTCCTGTTGAAACAGAGCTCGAGGGATAATAAGGAATGATGAGAAAGAGAGAAAGGAAGGAAGAAAAGAAAGACAGACACAAATGAGTTCAGTGTGTCTGAAGCTTAATTCTACATCAGACATCAGACAACTTTATTCTCAATCAGATTCCAGTTATATAGCACAGGATGTCAATAGATATGCAGGCATTTCCTGAGGGAGCAAAGTTCTTATCTTACAGTGTTCTTCATACTTAACATAACCATTTGGGGTAAACATTCTCTTCCTCCCAGACTACTCTACATAACAATCTCCATGGCTTACTGCCTCCATCCTGACGCCAGCTGCTTCCAACAATTTCTGCAGGTCTTGTTCTAACCCTTGACTCCTACAATAAATTATACAAAGAATGATAAAACTCTATGATTCTATTCATATAAAGTTGAAAAGAGGCTAAATTAAACCATAATGATAGAAATAATAAAATTATTTGACATTGGATGGTAGGGGTTCACTGGAAAGGGGCAAAAAGGAACTTTCCTGGTTCATGGAAATGTGGTATATCTTGACCATGTTGTAGTTACATTCATATATTGGTGTGGATTTAAAATAAGTAAACAGGTAAGTGAGCAAATGAATAAATAATTAAATACATAAATTTCTATTAGAAGACAATGAGGGTAAAAATCTTACATATACACCAAGAAGAAACAAAAGGAAATATTGGGTAAATATTGACTTTACTAAAATTAAATTATTCTAGGTAAAGTCTGTAGGTAATCATTCCAACATGTTTATGCAGTTTTCCATAAAATTCTTTATTGAAAATGAGTTACAATTGAGTTCCCTGTAAAAGGAAGTTTGAGCATCTCTGCCTCTGCATTCAAATTTAAAATTAAATTGTAAAAGGGAATTTTATAAAGCTTAACAGTAGCTAATTTTTCCTGCTTAATTTAGCTATTTACATATATCTTAGCTTCTGAAATATCCAGCAAAAGCATTTGTGTCATTTTGTATTCATGGCTATGCATTTGGTGTGAGTTAAGAATTATAAAGAAAAGAATTATGAGCCCCATCAGGTTGAAAATAAACAATCCGAGACTTTCCCAGGGCGGTTATCTGTTTCTCGCCCTTCCCCCCCCTTGACTTCTTGCGCCTAAATCACTTGTTGTAAAACTGTGGCTATCTGCAATAGCCACTCCCATGACTCATGCTCAAGAAATGCTCGCTGTGAAACTGTTAAAAGTTCTTGTTGTAAAGCTGCTCTTATCTGCTTTTTGCAAAACAGCACCTGTGACCCATGCTCGACTCCCACCCCCCTCATCTTACCCCTTTTAAAAAAAACTTTTACAAGCTCAGGCGGGGGGCTCTCTGTTCCTGCGTGTTCAGCGAGCCCCACACATGTGTGAAAAATAAACCCCTTGCGTGTTGCATGAGAGAACGTCTCTTGGAGTCCTCCTTTGCTTGGCAAAATTCTCAAATTCTTACATTTGGAGGTCCCACCGAGACCGGCTCTTCGTAAGGGGAGGCTCCAACAGCTCTTTCTCTCGGGGTAAGTGAGGCCTTTTTGTCTGAAGTGCGATCGCTTAGTCTGTCAGACTGGCAGTGACTGTCGGAGAGTCGTGTGAGCACTCCCCGACTGCAACTGACAGACGTGTCCGGGGTTGCAGGTCACTCTCCCGAGGGACGCCTCGGGATTGGGGGACCTCCGGGGACGCCTGGAGGCTTCCTACAGGGCCGACTCTGATTCTGTTTCCCTTCTGATGGGGGAAACTCGATCACAGTCATCAGGCCAGTCTGAGCTGTGTCTCTGAAACTGTGTAAACGTGGTGTGCCGGCTCTGTGTGTGTCTGTCTGTATTTGTGTGTTGGGAATTGTTTTTGTTTTACCGAAGATGGGTCAGGAAATGTCGACTCCACTTTCTCTGACCTTAAGACACTGGTCGGAAGTCAGAGAAAGAGGTCAGAATCTATCTTTTATTGTAAAGAAAAGCAAATAGCAGACGTTCTGCTCGGCCGGGTGGCCCTCTTTTAACGTGGAATAGCCTCGGGAAGGAGCTTTTCATCTACCCTTGATTTGGGCCGTCAAGTCAGTCATCTTCCGCCCTGACCCGTATGGCCACCCGGACCAGCAGCCCTACATCATGGTTTGGCAGGACCTGTGTGAAAATCCACCTCCATGGGTAAAGCCGTTTCTCACTCCTCTTGGTCAACATGACTCTCCCTCTGTACTCCCAATCAAGGAGCCGGGTCCTTCTCAAGCTCCAAAACTCTATCCTTCCTTACCTCCTGCAGTCCTACCGGAATCCCAATCGGATCTATTCCTCTTCGACGCAGGTCCTTCTTCCCCTCCTCCCTACCCTTCAGCTCCGGTACAGGACCCCCCTTCTCTTAGCTCATCTTCTCCCTCCTCTAGTTCCCTCTCTCCGCCCTCTTCCATTCCCTCTCCGCAGGTTCACCAACAGACGATCCCAGATGAACCAGGACCGGCACATAGTACACGAAGCAGACAAGCACTAAGCCCATCTGATGTAGCGGTCACTCTCCCCCTCAGACCGTACGGGCCTCCAGTGGATGATGGACACGGGGGAGAAATGCCTGCTCTACAATACTGGCCCTTTTCCTCCTCTGACTTATATAACTGGAAAAATAATAACCCTCCTTTTTCCGAGGCTCCCACTAGGCTGACTGGATTGGTGGAGTCCCTTATGTTCTCTCACCAGCCCACTTGAGATGATTGTCAACAACTCCTGGGGACTCTCTTCACCACGGAGGAGTGAGATCGAATCCTACCGGAAGCCAGGAAGCAAGTTCCTGGACAAGACGGGAGACCCACCCAACTCCAGCATGTCATTGATGATAGGTTCCCGCTGCACCGCCCTAATTGGGACCCAAACACCTCTGAAGGTAGGGAGCATCTGTCCATCTATCGCCAGACTCTAGTAGCAGGTCTCCGAGCAGCCGCACGCCGGCCCACCAATTTAGCCAAAGTAAAAAAAGTTATTCAGGGAGCGGACGAATCGCCCTCAGTCTTTTTAAAAAAACTAATGGAAGCATACTGCAGGTATACTCCCTTTGACCCTCAATCAGAGGATCAAAGAGCCTCAGTAGCCATAGCCTTTATCGGCCAATCAGCTCCAGACATTAGACGCAAGCTGCAGCGCTTAGACGGGTTGCAGGACCTAGCCTTGCGAGATTTAGTCAAAGAAGCTGAAAAAGTGTTTTATAAAAGAGAAACAGAAGAGGAAAAAGAACAAAGGAACGAGAGAGAGAGAGAGGAAAAAGAGTTGGTGAGAGAGAGAAGGAGAACGAAAGAATTAACAAAGATCCTGGCCACAGTAGTTGAAAGAAACACTGAAGGTAGAGGACAAGCTAAAGAAAATCCCTCGGGTCGGCGTTATCATACCCCTCTTAGTCCAGACCAGTGCGCCTACTGCAAAGAAACTGGGCACTGGGCCAAAAACTGTCCAAAAAAAAACGGAGGGGTACTAGGCCCCCAAATTGGCAACAACCGGCCACGTTGGCTCTAGAAAGTGAAGACTAGGGGAGTCAGGGCTTGGCACCCCTCCCCGAGCTCAGGGTAAAATTTAATGTGGAGGGGGTACCAATTAATTTTGGAGTCGACATAGGAACAGTAATATCGGCCCTCCAAGAACCTATAAGCCCGCTCTCTACAAAAAAGTCCTTAGTGCGGGGAGCAAATAGCAGTCACTACTGCACCTGGACTACTAAAAGAACCATAGACCTGGGGAAGGGGAAGCTTCAACACTCCTTCCTAGTTATCCCTGAGTGCCCTGCCCCGCTTATAGGAAGAGACTTGTTAACTAAACTAAAAGCGAGAATCACCTTCAATCCTAAAGGGCCAAAGGTGACTTTCGGGGCCCCGTCAGCTTTAAACCCAGCTACCCTGCTCCCGGACGAGACCGCGAGACCTGTGCTGCACACTTGCCAAGAGATATTAGCTGAAAAAACCGGAATCCGCAGAGACTTAAAAGACCAATCATTGCCTAACTCGGAAGTAACCTGGTTTTCAGACGGAAGCAGCTTTCTCCAACACGGTAAGAAACGAGCGTGAGCGGTGGTAGTCAGTGGGACAAAAGTTATTTGGTCTTCTAGCCTCCCGGAGGGAACATCTGCCCAAAAGGCTGAACTAATTGCCCTCACAAAAGCTCTAAAATTAGCAAAAGAAAAGCGAGCGACTATCTATACAGATAGCCGTTATGCCTTTGCTACTGCCCACGTACATGGGGCAATTTACCAACAAAGAGAGCTATTAACCTCAGCTAGTAAAAAAATCAAACACAAAGAGGCTCTGACCCAATAACCCTGGGTAATAAGCAAGCAGATGAAGAAGCAAAAGCGGCAGCATTAAGGGACCTTATAAACTTGGTCCTAGTAACCAAAAAAAAAAAAACAGCAACCCCCGAAACACTATCTGAAGTTGCACCCCTAGGAGAATCGGAAGCCCTAGCTTACATACAGCAGGTCCACCAGCTCACTCACCTGGAGACAGGGAAACTACAGCAGCTCCTGCAAGACCGGAGGGAATTGTACCCTCTGACAGCCTCAAAAAAGAAAAAGCTGGCAGATCGCGTAGCTAGAAAATGTCAGGCGTGTCAAATTGTGAACGCCTACCCCACCAAAGCTCCTAACGGAAAAAGACTAAGGGGAACTCAACCTAAGCAGTTCTGGGAAGTCGACTTTACTGAAATTAAACCTGCAAAATATGGACTTAAATACTTACTAGTTTTTGTAGACACCTTTTCAGGATGGGTTGAAGCCTACCCAACTAAGAGAGAAACGGCCCAGGTCGTAGTCAAGAAGATTATGGAAGAAATTTTTCCCCGGTTCGGTCTACCAAAGGTAATAGGGTCAGATAACGGACCCGCATTTGTAGCCCAGGTAAGTCAGGGTGTGGCCAGGATATTGGGGATTGATTAGAAATTGCATTGCGCATACAGACCCCAAAGTTCAGGACAGGTAAAAAAATGAACAGGACAATTAAAGAGACCCTAACCAAATTAGCTTTAGAGACTGGCTTGAAAGATTGGACCATGCTCCTGCCTTATGCCCTGTTCAGAGCCAGAAATACCCCCTCTGCTCTCTTGTGTAATCTAACCCCTTATAAAATCTTATATGGAGCGCCAACTCCAGTCAAAGACATGTCTTCCATTCTAGAGATTAATAGTTCCCTCCATACCCCCTTGCTTGACAGGCTGCGAGCCTTGGAAAAAGTCCAGCGGTTCCTGTGGCAGCAGCTCTCCACCTCCTACCAGCCAGGAGACAACAGAACTCTGCATCAATATCAGGTGGGAGACTTTGTCTACGTCCGCCGCCACCAGGTACAGACTCTTAAACCTCGCTGGAAAAGACCGTATCAGGTACTCTTGACCACCCCCACCGCAGTCAAAGTCGATGGCATCGCATCCTGGATCCATGCGTCTCATCTCAAACCTGCGCCTTCACCCTCTGAGTCCCAGTGGAAACTGGAAAAGACTGACAATCCTCTCAAGCTGCGGGTTCGTAGGGTTACTACTTCTTCTCCTCCTTCCCCCAGGGGAACCCAATTCCAACCCGCATAAGCCTTGGAAATGGACAATATCCAGATGGGAAAATGGAAAGACTATAAAAACTTGGGAGGGAGCAGGGGGGCCTTCGTTCCTGGTACCCCCTTGTAATCTTACCACTCTGGGGGTAACTGTCGCTGCCGGTATAAGCAAAGGGACTGCTGCCATTGTACATAGCAATCAACAAACCAGTCAATTACAGGCCGCGATAGATCAAGACTTAAAAGAAATAGAAAGATCTGTCTCAGCCCTTCAGAACTCTCTAACCTCCCTTTCAGAAGTAGTTCTGCAGAATAAGCGGGGACTTGACTTACTTTTCCTCAAAGAGGGGGGACTATGAGCAGCTTTAAAAGAACAGTGCTGTTTCTATGCGGATCACTCTGGTGTTGTTAAAGAGTCCATGACAAAACTCAGAGAGCGCCTTCGTGAAAGACAAAAAGAACGAGAGGCGCAACAGGGGTGGTTTGAATCTTGGTTTACTAAGTCCCCCTGGTTGACAACACTATTATCTGCTCTCGCTGGGCCCTTAACTGTGTTACTTTTAATAATAACTATAGGACCATGTATTCTAAATAAAATTATACAGTTTTTACAGGGGCAGATTGGAAATGTCAAACTAATGCTCATCAGACAACAGTACTCAGTGTTAAATAATCCAGAAAATCTCTAAGATTAGAGATATATACGAAAAGGAGTGGGGAATGTAAAAGGGAATTTTATAAAGCTTAACAGTAGCTAATTTTTCCTGCTTAATTTAGCTATTTACATATATCTTAGCTTCTGAAATATCCAGCAAAAGCATTTGTGTCATTTTGTATTCATGGCTATGCATTTGGTGTGAGTTAAGAATTATAAAGAAAAGAATTATGAGCCCCATCAGGTTGAAAATAAACAATCCGAGACTTTCCCAGGGCGGTTATCTGTTTCTCGCCCTTCCCCCCCCTTGACTCCTTGCGCCTAAATCACTTGTTGTAAAACTGTGGCTATCTGCAATAGCCACTCCCATGACTCATGCTCAAGAAATGCTCGCTGTGAAACTGTTAAAAGTGCTTGTTGTAAAGCTGCTCTTATCTGCTTTTTGCAAAACAGCACCTGTGACCCATGCTCGACTCCCACCCCCCTCATCTTACCCCTTTTAAAAAAAACTTTTACAAGCTCAGGCGGGGGGCTCTCTGTTCCTGCGTGTTCAGCGAGCCCCACACATGTGTGAAAAATAAACCCCTTGCGTGTTGCATGAGAGAACGTCTCTTGGAGTCCTCCTTTGCGTGGCAAAATTCTCAAATTCTTACAAAATATTGAAACCATTAGAAGAGGCGACCTCTTTCTGTTGCGTTACTTACCACATAATGTAATCAGAGGGGGCTGAATGGTAAGAAATGGAAAATGAATCACTTTCAAGAAAGTTTTCTATCATAAATACAAAGTTATACTATATTCCATCCCTAGTAACTTTAAGTGGCATAAATAACCAGGTTTAAGTCTTAAACAACAAGGTTGAGGCTTTCTGCTATTTTATTAAGGTCTTAGAAAAATTATGTGAGTGGAATATGACTACCTGATGTTACATAATGGAATCCAATTTTTCTTTCCCACCCTGTACACCACACCACCACTAACCAAAGTGGAACTTGATTAATATGGGAGAGGGATTTCCCAATTCAGTCTATCCCAGATGAAACAGGACCAGTGGCCCATGAAGGGATGCAGACCAATTTCAAACTGCCTTGGGGATGGGTCATGAAATATTCCAGGAGATTCTTCCACGGATCCCCAATCTGAGCTTTCTTGACATGACAGCAAATGCAGTCCTTGAGCTTGTCCCCTGAGGCCCTGAGGAAGCATTGCATATTTAAGTTTCCTTTCTTATTGCATTTACTGAGCATGGGCTGGAACAATGGCTACCTTCAGAATGTGGCTCCTTGCAATTCAAAGTTCATTTTGGGGGAAGAGGATTTTTGCATTCTTTTCTGTTACCAGTTATCTAGCCAGGGGCTAGACCCTGTGATGCTGTACCGTGGGAGCAGTGGCTAGTCTCCAGTAGCCGCTACCCAAAGAGAGTAATTTATTGGTGTTTACCATAATTAACCAGTCTCTCTTTTCCAATGTATCCTGGATGTTGCACAGTGTTTTACTGGCTTCTGGAGTAAACAGTTGCTGTGGTAGAATGGAACAATCCTGGAACTTCTTATGCTCATTCATCCTGCAATTCTCCTCTTTATTAATATCTATCACTGCATAATGTTCTATTCAGTATTTATATTACTATATATACTTCCTATTTTAATAGGCGTTTAGATTATATCCAGTTATATGTTAGATTTTTATTGAATTCAATTCTTTTAATATTGATTCAATACCATAGATTGGAATAATTTGATTAGATTATCTCCACAGGGATGTGACATGCCCAATTGTGGGTGTGTGTTTTGATTAGATGGAGATGTGATTCCTCCCATTCCATGTGGTCCTTGACAAGTTTACTGGAATCCTTTAAAAGAGGAAACATGTTAGAGAAATTATAGAAATGACAGAACCAAGAGAAGCCTCAGAGCAGAACTGACACAGATGTGAAAGTTGGAGAAGAGAGGCACAGATGTTTGGAGATACTTAGAGCCCTTTAGATGTTGCTGTGAGGTGTTAAGCAAGCCAGAATAGGGAGAGAGCCAAGGGAAATCAAGAGATGAAGGCCAGCCCTTGAGGAGTCAAATAAGAACCCCCCACAAGAATAGAGGCTACATAAAATGGAACCCAGGAGAAGGGGCCAGCAGATGCCACTCCCATGACTACCCAGCTGACAGAGGTGATCCTGACCCATCAAAATCCTTGGAATTAATATATCTTTCCATGGATTCGTTAGTTTGACACACCCTCTGCTGGGTAAAACGGTTTCTTTCAATTTTTCTGTATCTCTTAATTACTCATATCTACCAGAAAGAGCATATGGTCTAATTTTTTTCATTTATTCAGTCAGCAAACATTAAGGTTTTAACTGAAGCACTTAGTTTTTATTTTAATATCAACACAGTAGTAGTTGGATAAAACATCGTATAATGCCTTGTGATTTTTAATTAATTTTGCCCCATGTATATCCTATACTTATATTTGCTTTAATATTTTTGGCTTAAGAGTTTTATTTTTGTTTTCCAATAACACTTGCATTGACTTGAGATATATGCAAACTTTTACTTTTCTTCTAGGACTTGTTTAACATTCAAATGTACACCCTTTACATACCAAGACTTTTAAAATTACTTTACTTAAATGTAGATTTTTTTCAAATTTTGGAAGCTTCCAACTCAGCTTAGGTCATCCTAATTATTGAGGTATTTTAATTACTTAAATATAAGAAGACTTACAATATATTGAAATTATTGTTCGATAGAATATTTACAAAATATATAAATAGGCACTTACATTTCAAAAGTTTTTCCCTTTTTTATTGTCTTCACATACTACAACTCTGATATTCCAGCTCAGATTATTTTCTTATTGCTACAGCAGCAGCCCTAATATTCTCTGTAAGAAAAATCTGCTGTGATATCTTTCACTGCTTTATCTAAAACTTTTCTGTTCCCTTTCTTCTTTCATTGCAGAAATGATGTTGAATAATTCTTATTTGTTTGTTTGAAGAGATATTTATTTAGCCTTAGCATTTTCTTCATAAAATTTCATGTACTATTATTTTGCATATACTCATAGATCATTTGTGCTCAGTTTAAGAAGATTTTTGTTGAGATATCATTAATAAACCATGGGATTTACTTTCTTAAGTTTTTTCATTCTGTTCCATTTAGTATATTCACTAATTTATACAAGCATCACTATTACCTAAGAGTAGAACATTTTCATGACCTAAAAGCAGATTTCCATGAGTCAGAATTTGTGATTATCAGTATTGTGTGTCAGTTTGGCCAGGCTTTGGTGTCCAGTTGTTTGGTGAAAGAGTCACTGACCTGACTGATACTGTGAGGACATTTCATAGAATGAAATTAACAGTGAGTTCATTGTACCTATGGCTGATTATATATGCAATCAACTGAGGAGACGGCCTTCAAAAATGAAAGACATCTCATCCAATCAGTTGAAGGATTTAAAAGTGTAAGTGATAATTATGTCAGTAGTCAGATGTGAGAATTTCAATCCATCTTTCAGTCTGCCAGCTTTTTCTGTCAAATTCATTAAAAACCTTCATCAAAGTTCTCGATTTGCAGCTTCTCCAATGAAATTTGTACATAGGCGTCCCCACAGTCATGTGTGGCAAATTTCATAAAGCTTATATTTACAGATGTATCCTGTTGGTTTTTTCCCGTTGTAACATTACATTTAAAGAGAACTGATGGAAATAGATGTTCCACACAAACTGTAACCAAAAGAAAGCAAGGGCAGTTATATCAGAAAAATAGATAAAAACTGTAAAGAAATCATGAGAAGCAAAGACGGACATAAATAATAATAAAAGAAAAAATTAAACAAGAAGAAATAATCATAAATGTCTATCATACCAATCAAGTAGTAGCAAAGTATGAGACAGTCATTGGAAAAACTGAAGGGAGTAACAGAGCTTTGAACAGCTCGTGATCAATGAAAGGGAGGGGTAAGAGGTATGGCATGTATGTGATTTTTTCTGTTTTCTTCTTATTTCTTTTTCTGAATAGGTGCAAATGTTCCGAGAAATGATCATGATGATGAATACGCAACTATGTGATGATATTGTGTATTACTCATTATATACATAGAATGGAACGATCCAAACGGGAATGTTTGCATTTGTTTGGGTTTTTTTTTTTTTGATATTTAAAAAATGAAAGAAAAAAAAGGAAAAAACAGAGAAAATCACAGAGGCCACAGCCCCTGCTTCACAGTCAGTCGGGGAGAGGGCCGCGGGAGGTGGAGCTGAGCAGGAGGCCCCACCCGCTGCCCAGCCCCGGCTCATGCGGCAGTGGCGGCAACTGCGGCTCATGGAATCCCAGGGAGGGTCTGGTGCCGAACAGCTCAAAACGGCCCGGCATCTGACAGGTGGAGACCAATCGGCATGGCCAGCACCAAGGCATCGATCTCTGCTGCCAGGGAATGATGCCGCCGGACGTCCTGCCCACACCCGCCACCCGGAGCGCAAATGTTTAGCCCACATCTGGGGACCCAGCTGAGTATTCCTGACCAAACTGAGGGCAGCAGAGACAAGAGGCCTCCCCGAATGTGAGCGGACCGGAGGTGTACAGCAAAAGTCAGGGGTGTGGTGTGAAGGGCTGTCTGGTATCCTGCCGGGTGGGACATTCCCTCTTCAGGGATAACTTTCCGGATGAGTCGCTACCCAGGCGTGAGACAACATGCACCCTCTCACAGGCCCTCAAACGCAGGGGCCATAGGCTCTGCGTCACAAACGCCGGTCACCAAGCGTCAGAGTGCGGGAGAGCAGTCTTTGGAGCACTGTGTGAGGCTCCGCCCTGCCCAGGACTTTAGGCAGCAGCATGGAACACGACAGCGGCGGCCGTGGTGGTTTATCACGGAATCACCCGCAGGCTCGGAGCCCCTCCTTTCCAATCGGTCCTGGGCTTTCTGGCATGGCGAGACCCGATCCGCCTTGCCAGCTCCAAGGGCGACTCTCTCCTGCCCCGGAGCGACCAGACCTCTAAACCGGATCTCGGGTGATGGCGGCCCTTTCCCACAGAAGCCAAGGGCATCAGAACCCCGAGGTCGCCAGACTGCTTCGCAGACCGGAAGCGCACGGCACAAAGAGTGTATGTGGATGGAATGCGGGGTAGCCTGACGGGTGGGACCTTCCCTCCCCAAGCTTAAGTTGCCGGACCAGTCGTTGGCGAGGTCCGAACCCGGAGCCTGGCAGCCGACAGCTGTTGCGCCCAGCCCTGAAAGTCCAGGGGCAGGAACGACAGGGACAAAAGGAGCGAAGGATGCGTGGGGTGGCTGGATGAGATGGGAGGGGCCAGACGGATTCAGGGTAGGGGATGGCCAAGAGTCGACGAGCTGGGTGCAGAAAAGATGCCTGCTGTTGGATGTTCGAGCATGCTTCAGGCTCCCTCCTTCACCTCACCTGGAATGGCCTGGCACGCTCCTGCCACTGCAGCCGCCTGTGGGGTGCTGGGCAGACCGGGCAGCCTGCCCACTCTACCCGGGAGGGTCCAGGGCGGCTGCGCATAGGTAGGTTGGACCGGCCGGCCGGTAGGGGGCGGTGGCGGTTTGGCAGAGGGGGTTGGGGAGTGCAGGAGGGCCCAGGCAGCGGCGGGCACGTGGGGTGTGTTGGGGTGGGAAAGGGCTTTGAGAGGGCATGGTAGGAGGGAGCATGGGGCCGTCCCAGGCTAGAACTGCTCTGGGCTGCGTAGAGCATCGCAAGATGATGCACCAGCGAAGCCCTGGCCAGCACAGACTCTGGCGGCTACAGTAGCGGCACCTTGCCTATAGGCCATACCACCCTGAAATCTCCCCATCTCCTTTGATCTCCCAAGCTAAACAGGGTCGTGCCTGCTCAGGATTTGAATGGGAGTCTGCTTTGGAATGCCGGGTGCTGTAGAGTTTGTTTATTGTTGCTGTTGCTGTTGCTGTTTTGATTGCTTGTTTGTTTTATTTTTGTGATGATGTTGGAAAGAAGATATCAAGATTGCTGCCCCGTGGGGAATCAAATGATGAAACATTTGCCACACTCTGTCTCAGACTTGAGGCTAGGGACTCTGAGATTTGCAATTAAAACGGGATCTATGCAACTCCTGTCTCTTGGTCTTTTCCCCTCTTTTTTTGTTGGATTTTTGGATATCTCTATATGCTCCTAAAGAGATGGCAGATAACATCATGCCATTGCTGAGTATTGATCAACATGATCATTTCTTTGACCACTGCACCACCCCAGAAAAGGACACCAAATGAAAAAATGAAAACCCAGTCCTACCATACCCCTTATCCATCCCTGTCATTCACCACTCTCATTTCCAAATACACCATTTATGTTAATCTGTGTCGCCCCTCCCATTCATTTATTCTTTGCCCAGAGTTTTTTATTTTTTTTCTTCTGCACTCACCTCTCCATACCCTGGATAAAAGGAGCCACGGAGAGAAGGTCCTCACTATCACACCATCAAATTGTAACATTGACATCCTTAGGTTGATCATTTTCCAGAATCAAAGACACTGGAGCATCCCTCCTCAGTTGAAGAAAGACCCACCAGCGACGCACTATGCCAAAAAGGGAAAATGGGATTCCAGAGAATGCATCAGACCACCTTCAGGTTAAGATCTTTTCTCTCTTTGAAATCTCGCAGCCACTGCACATTTCTTTGTCTGTCCACTCTCTCACTCTAGTGCTCAAGCAGATTTTCTCAAGCCCTTGATGCTGGGCCCTGGCTCCTGCAGAGAGTGGTGCCCCATGTTTCCTCGCAGATTCCGGCAGTTGTGAGTTGCGGCCCCCATAGGGAGACAAGGTGGGGGTCTCACCTGCTGAACTGACTTAGAGAGGACCAAGGGCACCTCTGAGCAGCAAAAGACACCGTATGGGGATGACTCTCAGGACTAATCAGAAGGATGCCTAGCCGATCCATTTCAGGAATCAGGTTCCTAGGGACGAACTCCAAGATCCAGTACTTGGCCCATAGATTTCGCCATTCTCACGTGCTTGGGAGAATTTCAGAGGTTCTCCACACGGGGATGGTGGGTAATAGCTCCTCTCACCCCAGGCCGCGGGGGTGGACCTTGGCAACATTCGTTTGTACACGGTCCAAATGGCTCAGCGAATTTATCATTGCTTCAAAGTGACCTGGACCAACTAACTAGCTCTCACACCTTATTGAGGATTCTCTGAACTCGTGGTGGACTCTTAGACTGTCCACAAAAGTGAAATTCGATAATCCATGGCCCCAAACATCTGCGACAATAAGCCTCTCATTCCAGGAGACTCACTGCCGTCTTCCTCTGGACCGCTCCGCTCCGTGCCCGGTGCATCGGGTGCATTGAGCCCCTTGGCGAAAACGGCGCATGCCATGCCAAGCGAAAACTGGAGCCCGACCAACAGTCAGACCGTCTGACTGAAGCATCCCAGGGATGTCATCCCACCCAGAACTCGCCCCATCCACCGCCTTCATGACTGCCGCCCGGCCGCCAAGGCGATCCAGACGCCCCACGGGACCGGGGGTGGACAGCGAGAGGGACTTGTTTCCTCAGATGCTCGCACGGAGCTTGGCAAGATGCGACCCTGTCCTGGCTGCAAACGCAGCGGTCATAGCCTCTACGTCACAAACGCCAGTCACGGTGAGTCAGTGGACGGGGTCCGCGGCGTTCGGAGCTGTGCGCGCGGCTCCGCCAACCGTCGGGCTATGGCAGCAACAGCAGCTGCGGCGGCAGCTCTGGCGGCGGCGGCGGCAGCAGTGGCGTCTTCTAAGGAAATCCCAGGCAGGCTCCGGAGCCCCGCCTTTCCAATCGGTCCTGGGCTTTCTGGCATGGCGAGACCCGATCCGCCTTGCCCGCTCCAAGGGCAACTCTCTCCTGCCCGAGAGCGACCGGCCCTCTAACCCCGATCTCGGGTGATGGCCGCCGTTTCGCCGAGCGGAG